>NW_026918187.1:0-14037 GCF_032062105.1 Saccostrea cuccullata
GAGTTTGGATTTATCAATTTATAAACAAATTATATATTAAGCCTAATTAGAAGGATTTCTATTAAACATATTGAAATAATTCAAAAATATTAAAAAACAAAAAAGTTAGAAAATTCAACTTTTTAAATTTTCATCGGAAACAACAGGAATACTGACGACGAAAAAAAGGTCGCGTCCTGGATAGTGAATATCACGATCTATAATCCCTGAAAGTTTCACATAAATATCTTTAACCGTTCGAGATTAACCGCGGACAAAATGTCATTTTTAATTCGGGAAAAAGGCTGTAACTTGGCACCGGAAGCGAATTTTCAAAAAATCTCTCATAAAATAACTTCAGATAACAACACATTGTTTCTGAGAATTTCGTAAAAAATCCCCCCAGTAGTTTTTGAGAAATCGCGTGCACAAAATTAGATGGTCAGGAAAATAAAATAAGAAGAAGAAACAGTAGAATCGTATAAGGTCTTCCGTGAAGACGGAAGACCTTAATAATAATAAGAAACAGAGTAAAAAAAATATGTTCCCCAACTTCGTTTGGGGAACATAATAAAATAAATATTAAAGTAGGGGGCTCTGTTCAAACCGGAAGCCGGAATTACCGTTTTCGGTTTAAAAATTATGGTACATATAACATTAGCAAAAATGTAAACAACGTCTACAGAAATGTTGGAGGGGTGTATAAAATATTGAGGGTTTTTTGTGCAAGGATTGAGATTAATACAGTATGTTGACGAAAATTCAATCTGTTTAAAACACAAGCGCGAAGTCAAATGCCGGACATGCTTTTCAGATGCGGTATATTTTTTGCCTAGGAGGTTACACTGATACTAG
This sequence comes from Saccostrea cuccullata, assembly GCF_032062105.1. Taxonomy (NCBI): domain Eukaryota; kingdom Metazoa; phylum Mollusca; class Bivalvia; order Ostreida; family Ostreidae; genus Saccostrea; species Saccostrea cuccullata. Next base: position 835 of record NW_026918187.1, read on the forward strand.
ACGTTTATGATTGCATTGGTACACCCAATTTTCCGATACATATGTACAGAAAACTTGGTGAATAATTTGCTATTATGTCATTGAATAAAACTTTTCGTTTGTTGTTTTTATTTATGCACAATTTGTATGCTGTGCAGATGGGATTTTCCTATTTGTTTATGACGGCAAATTTTCTACATAGAATAGGGATAGTTATAATTAAAAACCAACAACACATGTTTCTAATGATGTATTTGCAATTTCAGACATAATTTTGCTTAAAACATGCTTATAATTTTTTCATAACTAGTAATAAGCATCCAGGAAGGTCAGATCATCAGTAGTGGACATGTTCACAGTACATAATGAATAAAGAATTAAATTGAGAATAAAATTTATGTTTGTGGTTAGGAAAGGGTGTGTAAATAATGATAAAATTGTTCTTAAAAATAATATTTCACTTTTTAGCTGATTTATAAATATCTTTGTCAACATAAAAGGCTTGAGCTATTGAACTGCGATGGGGGGACCCGTATGTTTTACCCCATATCTCGGTGAAAAAACAGATGACCAATACATTTATCATGCCTATAAGATACTTCAAGCATTGGTTGTTATAATTTAAGACAAAAAAATCAGGGTAAACAAATTAATATTTCAAAAAGAGAGCTTTCTTTGAGTTTTGAGCTCTCTTACTTCATTAGTGAAATGAGATTAATTATTCAATATTTTCTTAATTTTAAGCAGAAATGTGTACCATAGCCTGCAATTATTAAGTATTATCCTTATCCTTGTAATTTATGTTCAAAAGAATTTATTCGCCATGTGCTATGACATAAAATGTAGACAGTCTTTATAACAGTGATGATTTTGTTTTTTCTACAAGAGGGTACATGAGTGTTTCACACCCTATCTCAGTAAAAATATCGATTATCTTTGTACTTTTTGTGCTTTTGAAGTAGATAAAGTATCTATTTATGTAAATCAGGACAAAAATTGCACCATTATCCAATTAATTCTACGAGTAGGGACCTATCTTAAATAAATAAATAAATAAATAAATAAATAAATAACAGATAACACGAATAATACAATGAACACATAAAATGTCATAAGAAAAAGGAAATTTCCTCGCCACGGTACCATCCCTTCATCCAAAGACAAATGTTGGTGAGGACGAAACACAGTCCCGAATGAACAAACAATGTTCTTATGCAGGGATCCAAGTTTGTAAAGAGGATTGTGACCCGCATTTCCTCGACGTACCTGCCCGTTGTTGTCTGCCAAATGAAAGAAACACATAAGGAGCCAAAACCTGTCCCTGGGCATCACTGATGGGAAAAACGGTGTTGAATTCACTTCCGAAGTTGTCCAGTATTCCGAAATATCCAACTGTACCACTAATCACATCACAAAATAGTCATCGCGATAAACACCTTCATTTCCGCCATTGTTGTTTGGACCCAGTTCCGAAATCGGGCAGAAGGCTTCAGGTTTCCCTCATTTCGTTGCAGATACTGCTCCGCATAACGATTAGTTTCGTCTGCCATAGTCTGGAAATCATCATCCTTGATGAATAGGTTGAAAAAATCAAGTGACGAACGTTGATCATCTGGCATTTCAGGGTCGCCTGTGAAGCCCATGTCGGTGCGAGGTCGGTCACCATCTTGCCAGTTTGCCATGAAATTATTAGGATTTGCGTTGTCTTCTTCATCGGAGCTGTCGGCCAGATCATCAGACTCAAATCCTTCAAACTCTTCGTCACTTTCATCGTCGTTAAATAATTCGTTGAAGAAGTTTTCATGTTGTGGTAAGAACGCCGCCATTTTGGGTCACCCATAAATAAACTTGCAACTACACACTTGTTTTAAATAACAACCAATCAGATTTTAGCTACGTCACTGAGCTAGTTTTAACCCCAAACGTATTACCAAATAAGGAAAAGGTTTTTATTAGACTTTATTTCCATTGGATGTTTAAAAATACGGTATAAAAATAGGCTAATAAACAATACGACGTAACCCGGAATATTCCGGGTTCAGCTCACAGCGCATGCATTCGAAACCCGGAATATTCCGGGTTCAGCATTACCAGGGTTAAATGTCTTTCTGGCAAATCAAGGTCACTGACAAAGAAAAAAAATGTTTAAGCATAACCTTGTAATTAAAATTTACCGGAGGCTCATGCTGGGAAGACAGGTTGTTGACATAAGAAAGTGCAGTGACCTTGACCCAAGGTCTGTACTTCCTGTCCACAGCTCCAACGGAAGACCTACTCGTTGCTTTGCAACGAGCTCGGCTCTAGTTTTTTTTCTATTTTTCAGTTCTTTAAAACAGAATTAAAAAGAAATCTTAATTTTTTGATTGCATAGAGATAGTAAGAAATGTTTCTTTTCTTATGTAGTAATTTTTTTCCTTGACACAGCCCTATACCTTTTGCAAAATTTGTGATTAGATATACTACTTATTTAATTAATTTTCGTCCACGTTCTTATCGACAGAAAAGATATAATTGAATTATATATTTTTGTCAAATAATACTCCATAATGATATTTCAGATCACCGTAATCAATGTTACTGAGGGGCTGACCATCATGTCTTTTTAATATATTGACCTTATTTGTGTTTACTTTTCAAACAAAAATATTATTCATAGTCCTTACTTTTCTCAAGAAAAATATGATTTTTAAAGAATATATCTCACTTAAAAATGAAAGACTGAGTATAACTTTACTATCTGCCGTTTTTAATTTCACAATTTCCAAAATCAAACGAAAGCAAAGCACCACAAATCCCTGCTTGTTATACTACATGTACATCCAGGTTAACAATATTTTGTTTGTTTGTTTGTTGTTTAACATCCCTCTCGAGAATTTCTCACTCATATGGAGAAGCTTGCCGGTGAATAGCTACAAATTTTGACCTATGCTCGGCACTCAGGGCCATTGAGCAGCGAGAGATCTTTTTCGTGCCAGCACCTACTGAGACACGGGACCTCGGTTTATACGGTCTCATCCGAAGAACCGGTCTCTACGTCCCACAATGGGATTCGAACCCGCGAGTTTACAATAGAAACTCAATAGTCACGTTAAAAACCTTACATAAATTTCAACGTTTTACGAGTATGACATTATGATTTTTAAAGAACGTTAGTTGTTATTCTTCAAAGAATATTTCATTCTCGAGAGGGATCAATATTTAAAAATCAACATCACTGACCCCAACTTTTTCTTTCACTTTTTCAAACTACTTGATATTTATTCACAATTGTGAATGATCAAGCTTAACTCGTACAAAGTTTGATACAAAAAAATGTTTTATTGCCCATTTAGATTTGTAACTTTTTAGTGCAAAAAGGTCACAAAATAATTTACGCGCATTAATTCGCAAGATTTGGTCAATGATAAATATTATTATGCGTGATAAGAAAAAACACTTGCTGTGACCTTCAACTCAACATTTAATACATCGACGACGTATTGTAAATTAACAATGGTAATTTCCATTCCTATGTCGATACGATATATACATGTATCCTGGTGAGCTTGAGATAAAAGATACCACAGAGTCCGACACATTTGTTTCATACTTGAAAAAGACACTAATGGTAATCTAACAACCAAGCTCTATGATAAACGTGATGATATTAACTTTTTCTATCATCAGCTTCCCTTACCTATGCAGTAATGTACCTTCATCACCTGCATGCGGAGCTTACATATCTCAGTTGATTCGATATGCTTGAGCATGCTCTACGTATGAACTATTTCTAAAACGAGGTAAATTATTGAAAAACAAGTTGATGAAACAAGACTCAGCAGTCTCGTTTAAAGTCATCATTTCGTAAGTTCTATGGTCGACACCATATCCTTGTCAGCAAATAAAATTTATCATTGAGTCAAATTCTGATTGGCGTTTTTCATACTAATTGTTAGTTCATTAATTATACACTGAATTGATGACGGATTTGTAATAAGTAATCTATGCTTTCTTGTTTTGCCAGAAACACCCAAATTAAGCTTTTGATAATTTATGTTTCTGGATATTCAGCCGTCCTAAAATTTCGCCCCTATTTTTATTCTGTTTTATTTAAATATATGTTTGGTGTTTTTATATATACACTTATCTGAGATAATGTTTAGTAAATGTATTATAAAAATGTAAATATTTTTTATTTAATCAATTATTCAATCTTTAAAAATGTTGCCATTTACAGGAAATAATTTCTCGTGTTCTCAGGTATTTTTCTTTATTGTAAATATTTTGTTAAAATATGCGTTCCCCAAAATTCACAATTCAAAACATCTTTAAAAGTATAGCAATTACTTTTGCATTTTTAGCACCAGAATTATGAATTTTAACCAGTTTTAACCTAACTTGTCTGATACCTTTTTCTAAAAATGAACAATTTTTAATTCTTACATTCACGTCTGTATAACTTTAATTTTAGGAAATTTCTGTACCATGCTTTTAACCTGCGTAATGAATGTCATACCGCCACATAAACACATTTAAGAACGGTTTGTACATTCTCCATCATCATGATACTAATTGCATAATTATTATGCTGACTGTTAAAAAAAATACCTGCGCTATGTTTTACTGTCTATATGTTATAAATTTATATTTATACAATAAGATGATGTATGTCTACGTAATAAAGTGAAATTAATATCTGTCTGTACACGTAAGATAATTATGTCTTTTTCTTCAGTATTTAGACCTCAACTATGAAAATATTCTCAATTCTCATATTATCAAAAAATATTTCTGTCTAATTCTTCGTATAGCAATATATCTAAACTATTACATCGAAAATAATATTTGAAATTGATAAACTTCAGTCATAGAATAAGTAACACTCTGAAAATCAAAAGAAACTTGAAAGAATTTTAATCATTGGTACATTCTTTAAATCTTAATAATTGGTTCTTTTTTAAGGACAGATGATACAAACATATTTATTTTCTTTTGAGGAGACTTTATATCATGTCACGAGTTTAGAGAAGTGGATAATTCGTAGAATATTTTCTCCTAAGAACTGAAAAATGAATAGACTTATTACTAATATTTCAATGAAATAACAAATACAGTTAATTCACACTCAGTAAAGGTTCAAAGCTGGTAACAAATTTTAGAATACGTTAGCTCGGTGCAAAAGTGTAAAAACTTTAGAAAAATATACCAAGCTAGATGAATTTAATGAGGAAAAACAAAATTTAAAAAAAAAATCAGCAATATCACGTAACTGATTTTTACCATTTCCTAATAAAATTCACTGGCTTGGTATATTTTTCTAAAGTTTATATTACACGCTTAGCACCAATCTAATATATTCTGAAATTTGTTTTCATCTTTAAACCTTTACTGAGTGTGTTTTGTCCATATTTGTAATTTTATTGAAATATTAGTAACACTAGCTGAAATCCCGCGCAAGCGCGGGGGAAATTCATTTTTTTTTACTGCTAACAGCTAGAACTATATTTTCTAAAAACTATCTGAGATTTATTCCACAGGAATAGGCTTATAGTATGACGAAATACTTCAAAGTTACACAATAGTATAGGAGGAGAAATAAATGATTTTTAGAAATACACTCCCTTATATTTTGTTGTTTTTCTTTACTTCTACAAATATCATTTTCATTAAAGGATTCTTCTTCTTGCATGCTATAAAGCAACTTTAGTCTGTTGTACATGCACGGATTGGGGTCCCCCCCCTGGAATTTGCAGAGTTATTTTATGTATATAACAAACCAAGTAAAAGTGGACACCACCCCCAGGAAAAAATTAAACCTTCCTCGAAAACACTGATCTATGTGGTATTGGATAAAAGACATTAGAATCATTCAAAGTCATCCATTACACCCTACCCAACGAAATTTTTTTTTTGCTTTCAAAAAATTTTTTGGAATGGATCGAAAATTTTTTTTTTTTTGATGAAACATTTGCACAACTAACTAAGATATATTCACAAATTCATTGTGTTACCATTTATTTCCATGTTCATTCATGATAAACAATCGCCTCGATTTTTTTTTTTAAATCAGGTTCGATGCCACCTGACTTTCTAGAACTTTCAACAAATAGTGAAATCGGACATAAACGGAAAGGATTTGCACATTTTGTTTTGAAATCAATCCCAGAGATTATTTCTTTTATACCACGGAAATCAAGTTTTGATTGAATAATTCATTAATGACGTTTTATGAAATAAATAAGCACTTGCTTTCGTCAGTTTTTTTTAATGCCATTATTAGATCCGCCACCACTTTACTCTCGTTAGTGCTATTTCGAGGCTGTTAACCGAAAGTGAAGGTAGACTTTTAATTAAATTTACGATAATTACTTTGCAAATGAAATCTGAATATAGTTTACGGACATCATCTTATACCTAGTGTATTCCTACAGGCTTGAGTAAGAACTCTTGTGCAGTCGTTTCAGAGTTTATTTGCAAAATTGTTAATTTATAAGTATAGATTTTTCCCAAATCTATTTCATTTTCCAGTTCTTAGGAATAAAAAATCTTAAATTATCCACTTTTCTTTAAACCCCTGACATGATATTAAGTCTTAAAAAAATTGTTTGTATCATCTGACCTTAAGAATCGGTATAATAATTGTTTTTAGAATGATTTATAAAACACAAGCAAATGCGTAAATTTTCAGTTCACAGTCGAGTTTTGTTTGATTTTTTTTTTATTTTATTTTTTACTTTTTTTGTGTGCATTAATCTTTCATTTCTGAAAGATCCAATATAAAATTGCATTCGTTTACAGAAAAAATGCATATATCATTATGAAAATTGCATGGTGTCAATTCAAAAATACTTTCCAAAATACTTTTCTTTAAGATTACTATCAACTCCTGTATAAATTATGATAAACAAGATAACTTTAGCATTTCTATCTACAATTTTCCTTATTTTTAAAGCAAAATTCCCTATCACCTTCTTTTGGTGTTTATATCTCCAAACGCATTCATAACTCAAGTCTTCCTCGATTAAGATTTTTTTTTTCAAGCGGGGCCCTGACACTTACCACGCATGTCACTCACTAATAACTTGATGCTACAGCGTGTATTGCCACATATACAACTGGATTTTGTTAATTCAATGTCCTTATAATGATCTTATAAGCAAATAATTATTATATCATTTTCGTCTTTTTTTTCAGTCAGGAGCTGGCTGGAGTACTTCTTCTATAATTGACTTATTAAAATATGCCAGTGTGACGGGTCAACGGGGGATTTTTACTTCTCCTATAGCCACCTTATCCTATCTCTGGAAACCCCAAGGTCCGTGTTTAATGCCCTTTTCATATATCTGTATTTTTTACAGATTTTTAAAAATGATCACTGTTCGTTATCATCACCTTATATTTACATTTCCAATGACTTTGTCCGAGATAAAATTACAAAATGTAAATGTACTTTATTTCTCCATCAATGTATTGGTGCGGTTCCAAAAAAAAACGTGCAGGGTGGGACAAACAGCTAGACAGAAAAAGGGCTTGGAGTACGTGGATTGGTGGAATCAAAGCATGTAAAAATAAGGAAAAATGTCAGATTTTTCAATTTCATTTCATTGGTTTCTATAAATTTTTAAAAAACGCCGAAGGCGTTTATGCAAATTATCATGCAACCCAATTGATTGATCACATCATGAAATCGAAAAATAAGACAGTTATTCCTTAATTAAATTAATCAGATTGCTTTTATATATAAACTTTGAAGGAGTTCAGCGTTTTGTTGAAAACTTGTAGTTTAGGTATTTTTAAAGTGAAGTAAAATTAAATAAATATTTATATATTATGGGTTTTTATTATTGATGTTTTCTGGATATCAATCTCGGAATTCTCATGGTTATTAATTGCGCCTTATTTGCAGCAAACGTATTTGTGAAATCATTATTAAGCACAATTTATTCTTTAAAAAATCTTTCAAAAAAAAAGTAATCTCTTGCTTGACCTTCAATTCAACATTTATATTTGCAGGAATAAATCGCTGTATAAGACGCTGTTTCGATTAACAATATACACTTTCAATCCTACTTTACTTTATTTTTTCCTTTATACCACAGAGTCTGAAACATCTTTTTCTAAAAGAAGAGGTTAATAATAACCGTACGAAAATATGTATGATAAACATGGTGTTTTCAACGGTTTACCTTTCTAATGTCAAATTCCCTTATTTATGTAGCAATATACACTTATCACTTCAGTGAAAAGTTTAATATATTTTCCATTAGCTTAGAGGCATTTTCTATGTACCACAATTTCTAAAAAGAGGCAGGCTCTTGACAATCAAGTTGGTGAAAAAAAAGGATATCAACCATCTCAATTAAAAAAAATCTTTCAAATCCCATGGTCAAAAAACCCCTTGTTGGAAAAATCATTAAGTCGCATGACTGAAATTTTTAAAAATTATTTGATTATTATTTACAAACTATTTGTTTTATACGGAGTTTCTGTTTGCCCTATCATGACAATGAGAACACCGCGGGTGTGACCATACACTGGTACGTGATCTTAATTCTCCATGGCACCTGGCTCTGAGGCCAAAATCTTAAATGAGCCCTCGGTCTCACTTTTCCAAAATCCTGGTAGTATTTTGTGATACTGAGATCAAAAGTGAGAGCTTGTTAAGGTTAGCCCCCAAAACCGTGGACTGATTCTTCATGAATTTACCGTTCGCTCAGTCAGTAGAGCGCTCATGCTCCATGATCGAGAAGTTGTGAGTTCAAATCTCAGCACATACTGACCTAAGTGATAAAAAAATGGATAGCAACTGTTTCTTCGCCATGTGCTAAAAACTATGAAGTGAGAGTTGCTGGTATTTGTGATGAGACCTTAAAAACCAGTGCCACAGTAGGATAAAGATTCCTCACTGCTGAGTTCCGAGTAAAGGTCAAATTGTTAGGCTCATCATCAGTATAAGATGAGTTCTTTCTGTAAGTGAAACATCTTTGAAGGGGACGTAAAACAGCGCATGATTGAAAATAACAATGTCTCCGATGTGTAAAGCAATTTCAATGAAAGAACGATGTCAAAAGTAAATGCAAAATAATGCTGTTGTACAATTTGGAAGAATTTGAAGGTCTTAGATTTTGTTCCACTTCTTATTGATTCCATTTCTGGCATTTTATTTCACACCCGCTGTATTAACCTATCCTTAACTAGCCAGATCTTTCTTTCCACTAAACAATTTTGTTTACAAATATTTTGACAATGCGTAGCAGAGGTTTTGTCTCCTAATCATGATTCTGAAAAATGATCTTGTCGATGTGAATATAGGTTGTAAGAAGCAGATAATTTTTATTTGATTAAAAAGACGAAGGCATTTGTAAGAGTCTGAAAGGAGATGTAACGGCAGGGGGGGTATCTAAGGGGTGTCCCAATGAGACGGCATGCAATGAAAACAACACAAACAGTCAGAAATAGTGTTGGCTTATTTTAATGTATTTATACTGATCAAATTCATTTCAATTTAAAATACTACATTTCACTAAGTTAATGTTTGAACAAGTTGTAGGGTAATGATGTTTTTATGAATACAGCCTGCTGTATATTTGATAGGTTTGGGTTATTTTAATATTTTTTCTTAACATTTCCACTATAATACTCAGTAACAAACACATCATCTTTTTTGTCCACATACAATCCATAGGGATTCTTCAGATCACAGTTTTTAATACAACTGAGAAATTGTCCATTCTGGTCTAGGATGTGAACAAAATGGTTATCACAGTCTGCTGTCAGAATCTGACTTTGACTGTTGGTTTTATCCCAAAAGGTTTAAATGGTCTACCTCCAGTAGCAGAAGGATGACCAGTGTATCGAAATCGGAGTTTTCCAATTTTGTTGACCACTACTAAAATACCTCCCAGTCAGCTATGCAGATATCTAGGTTTCTGTTCTCAGTGATGTACTTAATTGAGTTAGTTCCTAAAAACAGAGATTGACCCTTATCATCAAACTGGATTGTTTGTTTCTCTTTGTAGTTTGAATAGCGGACAATTTTGGATTGTGTTTCGTCATCTTTGTGCATGGTAACCAGGAGATCACCAGAGGAGGTGACACAGAGATTGATAGGTACCCAGCCCTGTAACCTGATAACTTCCTCTGTGTGTTCATTCTTTACTTTATTGACACTCCTTGTGTTCCGTCAGAAAAAAGATCCCCATCTTTTGAAACGGCTAAATCATTTGGCCATGGGGCTGATCTGGTTTTGATTGTTTTCATAACTGAGCCTTAAATATTAAAGTATTTCATATCTCTGCTGTCGCGTCTATTGTCCAGATTTCGTTGTCACTGTTATAGCTAATAGACTGAAGTTTTTTCCATCCCAGTATTAATAGTAAGGATAAGTTTTGGTTCCGTCATCAGTTCTTTGGTTGATGTCTCTGCTTCCTTCAGACTGTAACTATTTTCATCTTTTGCTGTTATAATGGTGACAAAGTCCAATCAACTCGTAAAGCTGTTCTGAATCTATTGTCTTTGGACTAAACGTTGGCAGTGATACCTGAACTCTGGAAGGAAGTTTGCTTAAGTCTTTGTTTTTAGAACTGTATTCCATTGTCTTGGATACTTCATTTATTTTCAATTTTACTCAGATTTATCTGTGTCTGTTCAATAAGTTTTTGTATACTTTTAATTTCATCCAAGTGTTCTTTTAGGATGCTCATGTGTTTCACTTTTATGTCTTCAATTTCTGCTTTCATTTTGTCCATAATGATTTTAATTTGTCTATGCCATTCTTCACCCTGATTTAACACATATGTTATGAGTTTATCATATTCTCCATCTAAGTTAGCTATCTGAGTTTCTAACTCAGTAGCTATTCCATCATAGGTTGGAGACAAAATATTTTCTAATTCTTCTGTGTCTTTTGTAATGACTTTTCTTTTTTCTTTATAGATATCCAAAAGAGCAGAAAAGGCATGCCCCTTGTGTGTATCAGAAATTGCAGTGCATGAAGAGCAAACAGAAGTGTTGCAGTCTTTGCAATGAAATTTGCATTTTTTTTTTGTTTGATGTGTTGTGCATTTAGGATAAATCAAGGTTGATTTTCTGTGTTGGAATTGGACAACCTTATGTTTGTCATAATCATCAGAAATATGTTTTCCTATACAAGAGAGGCACAGGTTGACATGACAGAAATCACAGTACTTCTGCACTGTAGGCTTTAAAAGGTCACACCTGATGACATCTTGGGTACTTTTGATAGGATCCATGTCCAACTGAAATTTATAGAACATAATTTCATTACAGAATGAGATGAGAGAGTTTGTTAAAAAAAAATCAGATAAAATTTTCTAAAATTAATTTATATTTAAATACCATTTTCAAGTTTAAATCTTTTAAAATTATTATAAGAAACATAAAAATTCTTGAGTGATACAAGTATACTTAGTATACACAATTTATGTACATAATCTAATTGGTTTTCTGTAAAAAAGAAAGTAATTTTAAGTGTATACTTAAAGCCATATATGGCGTATGTACAATGAAAATTGTTAGACTAAAATTATAAGAACTTATTATTTGTATCATTACTTTATATAAAGATAGAACTCTTCCGTTAGTTACAAAATCTAAATCAATTGCGTTATTACGGCGCCGCGTTATTACGGTTCGGACAAATTAGAAATTCGTTCGGGGAAATAAGTTATTTGTACGGCAAATTAGATATTCGTTCGGACAAATTAGAAAATTGTTCGGACGAATTAGTTATTTGTTCGGACGAATTAGAAATATGTTGGGCAAATTAGATATTTGTTCGGACGGATTAGTATTTGTTCGGACAAATTAGATGTATGCACAAATTATCTTGTAAAGAGAGATATACAATTTGTCTTTTCAGGAGGATTCATCCCTTTTTAATACATAAATAGCTCTTTGGACCATGACAACACACGTTGCAACTAGAATGTGCTATTATGCAACGGGTATGTTGATTGTACATGTAAATATTCGGAAATAATTGTTCTATATCGGTATATATTATTAGCCAGAGTCTGCCATTCAAAAAAGTATATTATCTGAGAGCCCACTAGTAAATTCAAAGGGTCAGTTACTTCTTATCAAACATCTTTTCACTCCCATCCCTGACACGCTCATAAGATTTGTCATAAATAAACATCGTCTGGTTCTACCAGACCAACTTTTGCTGATGGTGTTAAATTGGTAACGCTGGGGTGCCAGTGGTCAGTTACCGCTTCTTTGAAAAGATGAGATCCACTCCTTAAGTTTTTATTCATACTGCAGGCAATTGGTACAGGAAAAATTTGCATTAAAAAGTAACCTACCCCCCCCCCCCCCCCCCCCCGAAATAGGACTGTCAACTTTGGGCATCTTTTCCTGTGGCCTCCTTTTTTTGCTTGTCAACTTTTTAGGTACATGTAAGTATGTTTTTTCTCAGCCCCCCCCCCCCACCACTTTCAAAAACGATGCTACTTTTATTGTATTATATTAAATAAACTTCGGACTCAAAATATCGAGCCTCTTATTCGATGGGTCTTAATTTTTTAAGATGGGGCTTACTAGCTAGGACGTTTGTAGTTTTGCTTCTATACCGTAGTTCCCACATTGAAGTATTTTGTGATGAAGGAACAATAAATGGAATCTCATATGTCCATCTTTAATGGATTTTTTTTTTAGAACGTTAAAAACTATTATTAAGTATCTATATAAATTTTATTTTATATTTAACAGTTTAAATATCAGAAAAACGCATGAATTAAAACATGTAGGTATAATATTGACCAATTTAAACACACGCCCCTTTCCGGGGAAAAAAAAAAAAATAGATGAATACATGTACGTTCCTAGAAAGTGCAGTAAAATTTAAAAACACATCATAATTTCATGCAAGTTAAGCTTCTCAGTGATTAAGACAATCGATCGTTTTTAAATAGAGGAGGGGGATGGGGGGTGCAAAAAAAATGAGTAATGCGTGTTAGCGCGTTATTAAAATTTGTTTGCACACACCATTGCAGTTATGAGAGGGATCTTTCAAAAAAAATAATTTAAGCTTATATTTACATTTTTATTCCCTTTGCTCCGCAATTTTGTTTTTTTATTTAAATTTTCCCGCCTTATTCTTCATGTAAGTTTCAATGGATAGAACAGCCTTTGGAACTGCTATGTCAGGAAAAAAAATAGTGCACAATGATAACACATATCAATAATCAAAGTTTTATTTATTTTTCAATCTAATATGATAAA
>NW_026918188.1:0-13696 GCF_032062105.1 Saccostrea cuccullata
GTAGTCAGAGTGGATAATGAGACAAATGTGAAGTTTATACAAATCACAAACAAAAGACGTGGAGTTGAGGCCAATTTTTCCATGCATTGCCAAACTTTGCAGTTCTCCACCAAAGCAAAGTATCTGTGCGCTACCATCGATAACAAGCCCAACTGGGGACCACATATTTACAACATCACAAGAAAAGCCAACAACACCATTGTTTTCTTGAGCCGTCCATCAAGGCAACCAGCTATAAATCCCTACGTGAACCCTAGGTGGAATATGCCTCTACAATGTGGGTTCATACTAACAAGACCCATATTAATAAGATACAAGCGGTACAACGAAAAGTTGCATGATACATCATGGGTGATAAAAGCAAGGAGAGCAGTGAATCATTTATACTCTAGCAACTCCATCTTATACCCTGCAGTCCAGGCCACTAATAACAGCACGAACCAGCAAGATGTACAGGATTGTAAAGGACTTAATAGACATACCATCCAGTCATTTACAACCTATAAACAGCTACTGTAACACCAGAGGACCTGCTTTGAGGTTTTTACAACCATTTTGCCATGCACTTCAAATGCTATCGGGACGCCTTCTTTTCAGCCAGAGTATTGATCTGGAATTCTTTACCATCATCCATGCACGATCACAGCTGATTTACTGTCGAGGCCTTCAAGTACCAAATCAGCTCCTACTCATTTTAGAAATATTGTCGATTGTATCCAGATTTTAACGAGGCCTTCCTCAACATGATTTTAATCTATTAAACATATGCGATAATGCCCAACATTGGCGCCAGGCACGTTAATGGGAGGAGAAGATATTCATAAGGGTATAACGTTTTATGCACCAATCCAAATTTTGACTGAAAGATCATTGAAATATTTTGAATGCATTCTAACCATTGCATTAATGTTTAAAGTCACGGTTCCCATTATTGCCGATTTTAATAAAAACAATTAAAAATTCACCTATTTGTCATTGTTTTTATTTATGACGCAATTTACAAGAATTACATCATTTTCGTAATCCTGTAGCTTTGAAAAGAAAAAAATTTAAGTGAAAATAAGCAAAACTCACGAAAGATAAGGTAAGCATATGAAAATGCATTGTGAAAATATAGAATAGTTTTCGTACTCAAACCCTGATTCATTTATTAAAGGGAAAACTATATAGCCGATTGATGGAACCAGTGTGATCAAAGGACTAGAATAAGGCAAACCTTTCCCATAGTACAAGTCCTAGCCTTGATGTTATTATTTAATTCAATACACTTTATTGATCATAGTACTTGGGATTGGAAATTCTTATTAAACTAATTATTTATATGGGCCACACTGGTTGAATTATTTACCCAGGTTCTTTACTGATTCCTAGATTATTATCACACTTTGTTTTGAAATGAAAAGATTTGTTTTATAAATTATTATAACGAAGGTAAAATATGACTTTAGACAAGTTGATAACAACCAGAAGTCTCTGTCGAGACTGAAGCTCTACTGGTTTTCATGGAAATCAAAAACTGATGTCGAAAATCATGTATCTTACTGCAGGTAACATATGTGCCAAGTTATATTGACATCAGACCAAAACTGTATGAGGAGTAAAATTTTAAATCGAAATGATATATTTGAAAAAATGTTTCAAAATCATATATAAACTTATAAATACTGTGTGCGTAATTTAATAACTGTATGTTTTCAGTTTTTCTGTTTTTTGTTAGATAACTGTTTTCATTAATTTTCCAAAGGCATTGCATACACAGATAAGAAATGAAATAATTATAACAAATTAAACAAATATGTTTTTTGAATAACTTAAAATATTTGATGAAAAATACGACTAAAATAAACATCATGAAATATATGGAGATAACAAACAGTATTCAAGATCAAAAGTCCATAAAACAATACAAAATAGGAGCAGAGCAAACACGGACCTCCAAAACATCAGAGGTGGGATCAGGTGCCATATGATTTCTGGAGAAATCGTCTGCACAAAATCGGTAAGAAAAAATTAATAATAATTAGAGAGTCTGCTATTGCTAGCAATAGCATATGTCGCCCCGAAATCGCTCAACTGGAACTTCTCGGGCCTTTCCGACTAGCGGAAAAACAACCTTGAAGGTACTACGTAGACGCCATGAAAAGCCCCCTTTTCACAAACTTTGAAATAAATGTTGGAAGACCTCGGAAGTCCTATCTGTAAAGTATGGAGTTTAACTTTTTTGAATTAATACTACGTATTAAAATAATTATATAATAAAGAAGATACTTCTAACTCAGTGTATCCTATAAACGAATAAACAGGAAGATGTACATACGTATAAATTTTTAGCATCCGGTGATGTTCGAGTTTTTTTTTTACTGATCACCAATCTTGCCTGTCAAAAATATTATCTCTGCACAACAAAACCTTCCTCCACAATCCAAGAGTCGGTAGTCCAATCCCAGCAACAGGGCCATGTTTTAAAGCTTCTTTTGAAAGAAATTTAACAATACACTTTCAGACCATTTTCAATAAAGCCAGTGCCAATCGCATCATCTCGGGTCTTTCCGTCAGAGGTTGGAAAATCATGAGACTCGTGTTGCCCTGGCAATAAAACGTCTCCAGATAAAAACATTCAAACTTTCCATAATCTCTCTTTCTCTTCTACATGTAAGCAAACGTTGGTTACCTAATTCAGTGTATGAATAATTTTAAGTTACCAGTGCAGAAATGTTTAAGTTGGTATTGACAACTATTTATTTACATATGTATTTAACCTTTTAAAATATATAATATTTAGGTATTGAATTCTATAATGCAAACGATTTTTATTCTCTAAATTCTCTCTATGATTCGAATTCCTAAATATTCCATTTTCCGAGTTTCATTTTCGATATTTATTTATTAAAATGCCGTTAAATTATTTATGACAAAAAGCATCTATAGTGTAGACGTCTGTGACGTCATCGATACTATTCTTGCTTTATCTCAAAAGCTCTTTGCTCATCGCTTATAAGTCAGTGTTATCTTTCTTTGCCGATTGTATAGTAATAAACACTAGGGTAAATAGGGAAAAAGACGACACAGGGAAAAAAAAAACGAATGTCCTATGTTTTTAACTACTGTAGACGTACTTTTTTCCACGGGGTCATAATTCCGCAGAATCTCAATTTCCGTTTAATCCGCAGGTTGAAAATTACGCGGATTTCTGAGACTTTCACTATATGCCTTTCATTTATATTAAGTACGCTTGGACAAATTTCCGCGGAAAATGTGTGACCGCGTACATAGCGTAAATTAATAAAAAAGTACTTCTACAGTATTCTTACTAGTTATATAAAGAACCTACAAATATTTGTATTAATTTTGCAGATAGACTTAGAGCACAATAATTCTCATACAAATGTGTTCAATAAGAAAAATATCGGAGGAAAAAGTAGGAAATTGATTTTTAAAAAGAAACCTCTGATAGCATACAATGATCACGCGACTGCGACGTTTCTTGATTATTCCTAACCTGCCTTCAGCGACAAACTTTGAAGAAAAAAATTCTATGCACAACTTGGGTTTGTGATTTTTAGTTCTTTATCATAAAGATTTTGAATGTCATCTAGGAGAAACTTTGATTAGGCTAAACACAACTTTGTTCCGGTGGCTTAAGCAATAGACTTACTGCATTTGTATCCATTGTTTGTGGAAACCACGTTGTTACAGTAAGAGGAATAAATCTTAAAAGTTTCCAAAAGATTTCATGCGTAATTATTGCGAAAAATAGATATCAAGGAATGTTCACTTTTCGTATGTACCATTGGCAACGGTAGGTATGTAAAAAATTGTAATGTTGACGTCATACCTACAGTTTCTGAAAATGATTTTTAAAAGGTTTCATCAAGATTGTCGGAGCCAACTCAGAGAACGCATATGCACATCTTAACCATTTTTCTAGTTCGTTTCTATAGCAACTGTGAAATTACAATTTGTTTGAATATAGAAATCACTTTGACACATTGCAATGAATAATCCTTACAAGTTTCAAAACGTTTGCGTGAGCAGTTACTGAGAAAATGGAATTTAAAGGCAGAGGTTTTTTTACCAGGTGGTAAATTCAAGGTAAGAGAGGGGCTTATTCTGCACAGGTGTGAATGCCTTGGGGGCTAGCAGTCTACCTGTGGCTGTTTGTCTGCTAATCCCTATACAAAGGAAGCGATTATTGAAACACAGTGTAATACCCCAGCTGTCAAACTTAACCGGTGTTGGGAATTTTGAGACAATTTTGAATTAGAATTTAAAAAGTTGTAAGTAAAGTTTTTTCTCAATAATCTATATTAATTTATTTTTGAATGTTTGAAAACTCTTTAACCCATTTGAAAAAAAAATTATTATGACATAGTACTTTGAATTCAAATATTAAAAGAAATATTATTTTAGATTTTTGCGTAAGTGGTTGATTTGAAAAAAAAAAGCCAGTAACAACAAAATTAGACTTAATCCATTCATCCCAGGATCCCATCTATTAAATGAAAAGAGAGTTGTGTTCAGTTCAGTAAACATCAAAGGATCAAAGGTTAATTTGAAGGTCCCCACGATTGCCAAACAAGGTGTACAGGGTATACACAGGTACATGTTCTTCTAAATGTCAATCAAGTTCCAGCACCCAATGATGGACCTTCATGCACTTGATTGACAGGGCTACCCAGTCCAGGTATTTTAGAAGGCGGTGCTTAAATCTCTTTAAAGAATTTTCACTTTGCCCTAGTTTCCATGGCAACAATCGATTCATATTTAAAAATTTTAAATGCGAATCGCAAAGCTACAATTATTTATCATTAATATAATAAAGTTTTATGATGAATGTCCACAGAGAGAACACTGAGAGAACGCTATGCATGTTCTATGAAGTCGGTTTATCTGTGGATCGACCTCCCAAATGGGCTTCATTTATATACTTTATTTTGACTAGTTGGATGAGATAATGTATACACTCAAAGAACGAACGTCATAAACAAATACTCTTTACTTTTGATATAATCAAGTGACCATTGAGTTTATTTCAGGAATCATTTTCATTGGATTGTTAATGATCTTTATACCCGCACTTTCTAAAGAAAGTTCGGGTATATTGTTGTTACTCATGTCCGTCCGTCCGTCCGTCCGTCCGTCCGTCTGTCACACTTTTCTTCCCTGAACTCCTCCTACATTTTAAACAGTAGCTTAATCATCTTTTGGGAGATGGTTGGTGGGGTCATGTAGATGTGCAGTAAGGTTTCGGAATTTTGATTTTGCCCCGGGGGGTCAAATGGGGGTCGAAAAATGACGTTTTTTGTGCAAAAAGTCCCGTCTTCCCTGAACTCCTTCTACATTTTACTCAGCAGCCTAATCACCTTTTGGGGGATGATTGGTGGTGTCATGTAGATGTGCAGTAAGGTTTCGGAATTTTGATTTTGCCCCAGGGGGTCAAATGGGGGTCAAAAAATGACGTTTTTTATGCAAAAAGCCCCATCTTCCCTGAACTCCTCTTACATTTTACTCAGCAGCCTTATCATCTTTTGGGGGATGATTGGTGGTGTCATGTAGATGTGCAGTAAGGTTTCGGAATTTTGATTTTGCCCCGGGGGGTCAAATGGGGGTCGAAAAATGATGTTTTTTATGCAAAAAGCCCGGTCTTCCCTGAACTCCTTCTACATTTTACACAGTAGCCTAATCATCTTTTGGGAGATGGTTGGTTGGGTCATGTAGATGTGCAGTAAGGTTTTGGAATTTTGATTTTGCCCTGGGGGGTCAAATGGGGGTCAAAAAATGACGTTTTTTACGCTAAAAGCCCCGTCTTCTCTGAACTTCTCTTACATTTTACTCAGCAGCCTTATCATTTTTTGGGGGATGATTGGTGTTGTCACGAAGATGTGCAGTAAGGTTTTGGAATTTTGATTTTGCCCCAGGGGGTCAAATGGAGGTAGAAAAATGATGTTTTTTTATGCAAAAAGCCCCGTCTTCCCTGAACTCCTTCTACATTTTACACAGTAGCCTAATCATCTTTTGGGAGATGGTTGGTGGTGTCATGTAGATATGCAGTAAGGTTTCGGAATTTAGATTTTGCCCCGGGGGGTCAAATGGGGGTTGAAAAATGACGTTTTTTGTGCAAAAAGTCCCGTCTTCCCTGAACTCATTCTACATTTTACACAGCAGCCTAATCACCTTTTGGGGGATGATTGGTGGTGTCATGTAGATGTGCAGTAAGGTTTCGGAATTTTGATTTTGCCCCAGGGGGTCAAATGGGGGTCGAAAAATGACGTTTTTTATGCAAAAAGCCCCATCTTCCCTGAACTCCTCTTACATTTTACTCAGCAGCCTTATCATCTTTTGGGGGATGATTGGTGTTGTCATGTAGATGTGCAGTAAGGATTCGGAATTTTGATTTTGCCCCGGGGGGTCAAATGGGGGTCGAAAAATGATGTTTTTTATGCAAAAAGCCCCGTCTTCCCTGAACTCCTTCTACATTTTACACAGTAGCCTAATCATCTTTTGGGAGATGGTTGGTTGGGTCATGTAGATGTGCAGTAAGGTTTCTGAATTTAGATTTTGCCCCGGGGGGTCAAATGGGGGTGGAAATATAACGTTTTTTATACAAAAAGCCCCGTTTTCCCTGAACTCCTCTTACATTTTACTCAGCAGCCTATTCATTTTTGAGAGATGGTTGGTGGGGTCATGTAGATGTGCAGTAAGGTTTCGGAATTTTGATTTTGCCCTGGGGGGTCAAATGGGGGTCAAAAAATGACATTTTTTATGCAAAAAGCCCCGTCTTCCCTGAACTTCTCCTACATTTTACACAGTAGCCTAATCATCTGTTGGGAGATGGTTGGTGGTGTCAGGTAGATGTGCAGTAAGGTTTTGGAATTAAGATTTTGCCCTGGGGGGTCAAATATGGGTCGAAAAATGACGTTTTTTGTGAAAAAAGCCCTGTCTTCCCTGAAGTCTTCCTTAATGTTACTCAGAAGCCTAATCATCTTTTAGGAGAGTTAAATATTTTGAAAATTATGTAAAACATCAACGTCAAGGGGTAAAAAAAAGCATCACATGCTGGGAAACACCTTGAATTCTTATGAGTAATTAATGTATATGTCAAATGTGAGAGTCATATCTCATCTCAATCAAAAGTTATAAGCAAATGCAACATTTTTGAAAAGTAGAGGCTTGACCTCTTCAAGGTCAAGGTCACAGAGTAAAAATCATGATTTATTTGGAAAGGTCTTATCACAGGTAATAATATACATGCATTATGATATGAATGCCCTAACTTTTCTCCTTCAAAATGATGAATTTATAACAATTTAATTTTTTTGCAAGTAGGTCAAACTTGTAGGTCACAGGTAAAAAAAAAAACAAGATTTGTTTGTGAAACACTATGCGCCCGGCGGCAACAAAGTTCAAAAAATCTATTTTTAGCATATTGATCACAGTCAAGGTCACAAGGTCATTGACCATGGTGTCATTCGAAAGAACTTAATCAATGGAGTATGCATACCAAATATGAAGTCTCTATCTCCTATGGTTCAAAAGTTATGGCAAAAAGTGTAAAGAGCTATTTTTAGCATATAGGTCACAGTCAAGATCACAAGATCATTGACCTTGCCGTCGTTTGAAAGGACTTTATCGATATCGTATGCATACCAAATATGAAGTTCCTATTTCCTATGGTTCAAAAGTTATGGCAAAAAGTGTAAAAAGCTATTTTTATCATATAGGTCACAGTCAAGGTTTACAAGATCATTGACCTTGTTGTCAACTGAAAGGACTTTATTAGTGGAACATGCATACCAAATATGAAGTCCCTATCTCCTTTGGTTAAAAAGTTATGACAAACAGTGGAAAAAGCTATTTTTGGCATATAGGTCACAGTCAAGGTCACAAGGTCATTGACCTTGATGTCATTTGAAAGGACTTTATTACTGGAGTATGCATACCAAATATGAAGTCTCTATCTCTTATTGTTCAAAAGTTATGGCCAAGGTTAAAGTTGACAACAGACAGACAGACAAACAGATAAACAGACAAACAGACAAAAAGACAAACAGACAGGACAAAAACAATATACGCCCGGGATCTATCGATCCGGGTGCATAAAAAAACCATGCCATTCTCACAGGTAAATACTAATACATAAGTTTAATATTCAGTAGATATTACCGTGATGACCAAGGTTAAATTTATTGAGACAGATGGACAGTCTGACATACAAATATACATATTTCTATATGAATTGGGTAAAATTGGCCCAGTGGTTCTAGAGAAGTTAAAAATGTAAAAAGTTTTCAGACAAACAGATGGACGACACGTCAGGACAGACATTACATGTTAAGGAAACCAGAAAAGCTCAAATGAGTGTTTTGAAAGGGTTAGAATATGGTTGCAGTATTTGAAAAGCTGTTTTTTTCATGCAGAGATATACATGACCAACATATTCATGCTTTATATTTTCTTTAGTAATTTGTTTGTTTGTTGTGAATACATCTCTCTTGAGAATTTTTCCCTCATATGGAGACACCACCAAATAATAATGAAGACAAGATGTGTTTGTGAAACACTGATGTCCCTGTATGGAAGCCTATGGCGAAGGTTGAAGTTTCTCAAATATATGTCAAACTCAAAGTTCAAGGTCAAAGGATTCAAATTGTTAGTATCAGAAGAAAGTCTTGTCACAAGGAATGCACATGTGAAATAAAGATATCCCTAGTAATTCCTGTTCAAAAGTTAATTGCCAAGGTTAATTTTTTTTAAGTGGTTCAAACTATAGGGTCAAGGTCAAACATATTTATAATTGTTGACAGTTCACAATGAATACACATGTTAAGCATGAAAGACCTAGCACCTATTGATCAAAATTTAGGCCAAGTTTAAAGTTTGGTATTTTTCTTGTAAAAATGTGTATCCTAGGTCAAGGGATTTCAGGTAAAAATTAATGGTACCCAAATAAAAGGTCTTAATTGTCACAAGAAATAAACCTATAAAATGTAGAAGCCATTTGTGTAGCCCATCCCACTTAAAACTTATGAGCAAGGTTATAATTTCTGCAGACAAATAGACAGACATAATATAAACACAACAAATGGAAAAAAATATACTATTTAATTGGAATCACAAAATAGATTGTTATTTCAGGGACAGGGAGTGGGTAGGGAGATTGGAATCCCCCCATATACTGAAGCAAATAAAAAATGACTTTGGACATCCTCCCCCTAACTGAGAAAACATTGACCACACTATCATTGTTTTTATTTTGTTTATTTAATTTCAGTTTTTTTTTCTCCTGCTTGTCAGGAAATTCTGGGCTGGAAATTTTCTGACCGAGATGTGAACCTCTCTCCCTACTCCCGAAAAAAAATTCTGGATCCGCACCAGTATTGGCAGTAACTGAATGTCACATCGACAATGGCAGATAACTTCACAATATGAAATTCGTCTAGTGTGCCATGCGATGATCTTTGACCCTTTTTGAACTTTAACCTAATCGTTTGGGTTTATTTTACTCCCCACTATACTTAAACTTGTACTTACCGACTGCCATACATGTTTGTCTCGTCAACTTCATGAAATATAAATCCAGTTATAACACAAAATGAATTAATCCAATGCACACCAGACTGCAGCCATTTGTGCTAATTCCATTCGACAAACCTTCGTCGATTCCGTCACCTTATCAGATGAAGTGGGAATCGGCCGAGGTGTGCCAAATGGTGTTTAATCTAAAAATATGATAATGGGTGACGCAACGTGATGTGATGTAGAAATTTACATGTTAACATGTATAGTACAAGAACAAATTTTAAATTAATTCATAACAAACGATGTTTTAACAAAACTTTTCCATCTAGCCTATTCCAAACAGTATGTGCTGTGTGATTGTGGTGTCGACGGGGGGGGGGGGATTAATAAATTTAAAAAGGTCCTATTATGAGCAAAACATTTATCAAAATCTTATTTACATCATTAATAGAATTCAAACTGGTATATAATGAATTAAGCATGTAAAATAAATATAAGAGGTTCTGAGTTGTAAAATTGAAAAGTTTAAACCGTTTTCCCAACCAATCCTTAAAGGGGAGAGGGTATGAGTTGAAAAAACTTGAATCTACATAAGGATGCTGGCATATTTCTTTGACTACCTGTGGCTTTATTGCCCTTTACATTTGAACTTGCATTGTCCCCCCCCCCTTGCTCAATTATACCATCATTGTGATTTGAAAAAATCTCAATTAAGACCCTAACTGAGGATCGATGCTTCCATGTAAATGTGATCAATCATAGCTTTGCTGTTCTTGAAATATTTTTCCTATATAAAACTTGAAATATTACATAGAATAATTTTCAGTAATTACATCTTTTATCAAAAGAATACTGTATTTTAACAAGAGGCCAATGGGCCACACCGCTCACATGAGTAGCTTTGACCATGCTGTTCTTCACCAGATTTCCCCTTTGTAATACCTATTTTAACCCAACCCTACCCCATGGGTCAAAATTTGGTTAATTTAAAATCTACACTAATCAACACTATGCTTTCGCATTAGTATTATTACCTTCTTTGGCCAGGTAGTTCCTAAGAAGATTTTTAAAAATCTTTCCTATATAGTTCGGTATAACACTTGGAAAGTTCAATTCCAAATTGTGGTCCCGCCCAACCCTCAGGGGTCATGATTTGAACAATTTAGAATTTACACTACCCAAGGATGCTTCCACGTAAGTTTCAGCTTTTCTGGCCCAGTGGTTCTTGAGAAGAAGATTTTTTTAATGAGCCCACCCTATTTGTGTCTGTTTTTGATTATCTTCCCTTTTAAACTGGCCCTTCAGTAATTAAAACTTCTATTTAGGCAGTGGGTTAAAGATCAAACAGTTTAATCATAGTGGGAGTTGAACTTGTTTTAAAAACAAGAGGCCCGCGGGCCTTATTGGTCACCTGAGTATCATGTAACAACTTTCCAACAATTGATTTGGTTCTGTTTTAAAAGAGCCAAAGAAATTCACAATTTTAAAAAAGGCACCATTCCTTATCATAATTATAACCTTGGCATGCTTACGCTATTTACTTCATACCCAGAGGTAGATCGGGTAACAAAGAGAAAATGCCTTCCATTTTATAACCAGTTGTGCATCCCACCCAAAAGGAACCACTGACTCTTAGCCACATATTTAAAAATTTTTGGGAAAATTTTTATAAATTTTATTTCATCACAAATGGTTGATTAATACCAAAGAGCAGATTTAAAGCATAAATTTTTTTTAGACTTTGTTCCTCCACCCCCCCCCCCCCCACCCCCTCTGATACCTCTGACCCAGGGGGGATGAAATTAACCGTTTTGCTAATGATTTCTCCATCATAAATATATATCTTTGGGTTATTAGCATATAACCCAGGGGGCAAAAGGGAAAAGATTTTCAAAGAATTAATGTATTATTACTATATAATAAAAAGCCCCCCTTACACCAAATGGCAAAACCTCCACACAGGGGCCATGAAATACACAAATTTTGTTTAGGCATTATAACTTTATATTAAATTAGTTTATTTTTACCAAATTTTGACCAGAGAAGAAGATTTTTAAAGAATTTAAACATTTTTACACTATATTCAACAGAGCCGTGCCCTAACACCATAACTCCTGACCCTGGGGCCATAAAAATTACAATTTTGAAAAAGGGGATTCTTGCTCATCATTATTATGTACTTAGTTTTTTTAATCCCCGGGGCAGAGGAGAAAATTTTAAAGAATTAAAATTTTTTACTATATCATCAGTACAAAAATCTACATGTCTCACAACAAGAGGCCCATGGGCCTTATAGGTCACCTGAATATCATGCAACAACTTTCCAACAGTTGAATTTCATTCATATTTTAAAACCAGAGGCCATGAAATTCACAATTTTGAAAGAGGGACCATTGTTTATCATAATTATGCACTCAGCATGCTTACTTTGGTTAGTAATACCCAGAGGAATAAAAACAAAAGAAAAAGCTTTAAATTTTTCATTATGTTGGGCCCTCCCCAGCCAACCCTGGGGCCACATTTTCAAAATTGTGGAAATTTTATAACTTTTATTTCATATGTTGTTGATTAATAACAAATGAAATTTCATACCATTAAATTATTTTCAGACTTTGTACCCCCTCCCCAAGTAACTCTGTCCCAGGGCCAGGAAAATTAACCATTTTGGAAAAGCAGCTATCTTCGTCATAAAAATAACTAAGATCATTGTATCTTCGTCATACATATATACAAAGATCATTGCCATAATACCCAGGAACAAAGGAAAAGATTTTCAAAGAATTCATACATTTTCACTATATAAACATAAGACCCCCGCCCTAACACAAGAAGCCCTGCCCCGGGGGGCCCCTGAAATTCACAAATCTCAAAGGCATTCTTCCTTTTCCTATAACTATGTACATAGTTTTTTGGGTTTAATATCCAGGTGCAAAAAAGAAGATTTTTAATGAGATTATGTTTTTCACTATATAAAATAGACCCCCACCCTAGCACCAGAATCCCCAACTTAGGGATCATGAAATTCACAATTTTGGAAGGGGCAGCCTTTTTCAACATAACTATGTACTTGGTTAGTTTATTTAATACTCAGGAGCAAAGAAGATTTCCAAGAAATAATTCATTTTTTACTATATAATCTTTATAGCCCCACCCTAGCACCCCTGACCCTGGAGCCAAGAAATCACAAGTTTGGAGGAGGCAGCCTTATTCAGCGTAGCTATGCACTTGGTTAGTTTATTTCATGAACAGGAGCAGAAAAGAAGAATTTCAAAGAAATAATGCATTTTCACTATTTAATCTATATAGCCCCGCCCTGGTACTAAAACCCCCTGACCCTGGGGTTATGAAATTACTTTTTTGGAAGAGGCAGTCATTTTCAACTCAACTATGCACTTGGTTAGTTTATTTAATGCCCACGAGAAGAAAAGAAGAACTTCAAAGAAATAATGCATTTTCACTTTGACCTATTTAGCCCCGCCCTAGCACTAGAACCCCTGACCCTGGGGCCATAAATTTTAAAATTTTGGTAGAGGACCAAGCTCATTACAATCATACAACAGTTTGACTGCTTGATGCAAGGAGTAAAGAAGAATATTTTAAAAGTTGATAATTTTATGGTTTTGGCCCCAAACCCCCCCGGCCCCCGGGGGGCAGGGACCATAAAATTTACTTTTATCCCCCCTTTCCCACAGATGCTATATGCCAATTTGGTTGAAATTGGTTAGGGTTTAGAGAAGCTGAAAAGTTTAAATGTTAACGAACAGGGGACGAAAACGGCCGGATAGCAATAGGTCATTTAGTTTTCTCATGTGACCTAAAAAAAAAATAAATATACAAATTTAACTTATGCATTTCGTTTTACAAACATTTAATTTATATCAAAAAAATTAAACAAAATATATCTCATACATTTTTTTTCCCTTAAACATGATGTTTAAATGTTAATGCTTAAGTTTTCCCTTTTTTGAAAAATAATATTTTATCAGGAGTTCCTTAGAACCTTTGGAATCCCCAAATGGGTACATGGAAGGGGAGCTTATTTACAAAAAACCCTTTTCCTTCCTCATTTTTCCGGGCTTGTCAAGAGCAATAGCCGGCTTATGGGATTGTTCAAGGCAGGATGTTGACCCAATATCCCCAAAATTTAAAATGACGTTCTGAAATATAGTGAATCTAC
>NW_026918189.1:0-13874 GCF_032062105.1 Saccostrea cuccullata
CTGTATAAAGGACGTTTTTATGTGGTTCTACAACTCAGTTTCTCTCGATGGGTTGTTTCAGTATTTTAAAACTGGTGGATTCACCAACGTCATTTTTAAAATGTTATCGGGAATTTC
This sequence comes from Saccostrea cuccullata, assembly GCF_032062105.1. Taxonomy (NCBI): domain Eukaryota; kingdom Metazoa; phylum Mollusca; class Bivalvia; order Ostreida; family Ostreidae; genus Saccostrea; species Saccostrea cuccullata. The sequence continues at coordinate 118 of NW_026918189.1, forward strand.
ACCACATTCAATTTTTTGGTGGAACCACCAAATTCCCCACTACTGATATAATACACTTGCTATATCTATTTTATGTAATTTTAGGCATTTGTCTTCGTATTTTCGGTGGACTCACCAAGTTGTTGTATGGTTAGTTCACTAATTTGTAGAATTAACTAGAGAATTAAGTATTGTAAACTCACTCTTGTTTTCTTGGTGGAACCACCAAGATCTATATTTATTTGAAGATATTGATAATTCAAATTGGTGCATTCACCAATTTTTGACTGTTAATGTAGAAAACCGATTAATAATTTGTCTGTTTTAACATAAAAATTGGTGTTCTCACCAATTCTCAATGTATTCAATCATAACAATGAATTAAAAAAATGTTGATTGCTGAAATTGCATTGTCTTCATTTTTCATTTTGAATTCAAAAAAGAGGACACGAATAGAAAATCCTCTTTCTTAATGGAAACAGTTAAAAGTGCTTTTTTTTTATTTCATGCAATTTTTATCTTTCTAATTAATTAAGAATGATTTTTTTTTTCATGCAATTTTTATCTTTCTAATTAATTAAGTTGATTTTTTCCCAAGATAAGAAAAATGTCAGTAATTTTACTCAATTCAAAAGGAGGGGTTATACTTAAAAAGAAAAATCCATGCAAACAAAATTAAATGAAAATATTTAACAACGGAATGTGATCTCCTCCATTTTCCAATGAATGAACATTATTCTGGTTTGATGCAAAATTTATATTTTTAATTTAATATACATATATTTACATCTCTTCTAAATTTATTGAAACATTATGAACTTATCATCCATTTTCATGTTCAATTAACAAGTCTGTCATGCGTTCACAGGGGAAAAAGAAGAAATGAGAATTCGGCATTAAATGAAGGTCAGTTATCAAAATCCCAACCTTTCCTTTTTGGATTTTACAATTAAAAAATAGATTTATCTACTGGGGATGGGGGTAACAAAATAATATTTGTACCTAATTTTCCATTGTAGATCATTTGAAACTTGGATCAGTGAAATGCAAAAAAAGATTGTTCCATGAAGACAGAGGTATTACACAATTATTTCTCAATTTATTCCCACCCCCACCCCCCATCCCCGAAAAATGACTTGGGCTTAATTACTTGTTTGGATAAAATATAACTTTTATTAAAAAAAAATACCATTTGTATTGTCAAACTTCATTTCCATGATTATGGAGTCACCCATGTGGCGCAGCTAGTACTTGAGAGTTTCAGCTTTTTTTCTGAAAATTATAGTGTATATTTCTGAATATGTTGAAATGTTGAATTTCATTATTTACAATAAGGGCAAACAATTTCTTTAAAAAAATAGCATTATTTTTTAGGCCAAACTCTGAACACAGAAACTTTGGTTGAGATGATCTTGGGAGCATCACCTGAAGTTGATGAATTCAAGAAGTATAGACGCTTGTCTAAATATCATCCAAAAGACAAGTTTATCTCCGCCTCCTTGGATCAATCACTGGCCAAGATTCAAACTAAAATAAGTAAAAGACAAAGAGAATTGAAAAATATGTTGCAGGACATGCCTAATGATCTAGCTGAAAAGGACAAAATTCAGTTACTGAAGGAACATGCTGAAACCCTCTTGTGTCATTGGGGCATTTACTTTTTCTAAAGATAAGGGTGAAAGAATTTGTCTAAAACTCATAAATGTCTAATCAATGGATACAAGTTTTCCCCTGCATCCTCATGGTTTCACATACATGTATATGATATAACACATAAACTTTTATCTACTTTTCTCACATAAAAATATTTATTTTTTATATAGTAATTTATGATTATTTAATTATTAATTAAATAGTTCCATGAAATTATGAATCCATACATTTGCATAAGAGGAAAATATATTCCTTTTAGCATTGTTTAGCATAAAGCCTTATAGATTTCTTTAATTGGGACTTCAAATAATACACATGCATATAAGTATTAAAGAAACATGGGTACCTATTTAAAAATGTACAGACTGAACATCCTCCTGAAAAGCATTGGAGAGATTTTGCTACATCTTGTTCATTTTCAGAGATAATACAGATCTAATTTTATATTTCAGCAAAAGCTTTCAAAATTATTTTCAGCAATGCAGGGGTTCAAAAATCCTCAAGCCCGACGTCCCGGACTAACCAATTCCGGATCCGGACTCGGCATTTAGAATTCGCCTAAGTCCTGGGACTTGGCTATATTTCTTGTTTATCTTTTTTTATAAGCAAATTAATGATCTTAAAGCTAAAATAAAAGCAAATTCTCAAATGTAATAGGTGAAAATGTGGGTTTGTGGGCGTTAAAATACCCATAAAACATTACGAACGTTTCGAAAATACAATCCGTCTTTTTATTTTCTGTTGCGGTTAGATTCTTGCTTTTACCCAATTCCTCATGTTTCCTCCTATATGACAAAAAGCAATGAGTTTCTTAAATTTCGGTTTTAGATGTGACTAACAGCACATTCTAATTTCTTCTTATTGTAACAGATGGTTTATTCAGTAGTGAGTATTTGTAAAAGTTATTGTAATGTACCAGTAATCTATCAGTCTGGTATTGTGTTAAAATAATCATGACAGTTTATGGAGGAAAAATAAAACATATATATTAATGCATATAGTCTTTATTCATTCAACGCAACAAATGAAAATAAATTATAAGTTACATAAATTAAATGATGTATAGGTAAATATGGACTCTAAAATTTCTTCCTCGGACTTGCCTAAAATTTACTCTTCAAGTCCTGGACTTGACCATGACAAAAAAAATTTTGAACCCCTGTCAATGTTCAACAATACCAAATACACCTGTCAGCAATTAAGTTAAGTGATATCTTTACATCAGCCTGCTTGCTAACCTCCACTTTTATAGAAAATATAAAAGAATAGAATTTTTTGAGAAGATAACTTCTCATTATTTATAGGTGGACTTATAGTTTTAATTAGCATTGCATTTTTTTCGTTACTACCTATTTTCAAATATTCTGTAGCATTAAAATTTCTTAGACAATGAAGATTAACTTGTTCTGTGTCACTACATACATAGAGAATAATACATACCCTTTTCCATATATCACATCCTGTATCAGCCCGAGACACCAATATCAGCCAGAGGGCCGAGGGCCCGAGGGCTGATACAGGATGTGATGTGGAGAAGGGTATGTATTAATATGTTTATTACATACTTGGTAATAAAATACAGCATAACTTATTTGAGAAGAAAATAAGTAAATAAGACTTCTTACATACATGTGCATGATCTATTGTCTCATACGATTTGGGTTTTTTATTACTTCTATTTCAATGCACTCGATCCGTAATTTGAAAATTATCTATTAGACTATTACATGCATCTGTAAATTAAGATTAACCTTATTTTCCAAAATAAAAAAAAAGAGAATATGAACCCACCAAAAATTGTATATGATCACAAGTACATCATGTACTGTTTTTGTGGTTTAATTTACTAAGGGTCTGATACTGACGTCACAATAGCCATATCAGCCCTGAAGGGCTGATATGGATTTGGGGGGCTGATATAGGCTGCAAATCCATATCAGCCCTGCAGGGCTGATACGGCTATTGTGACATCAGCTATATCACATATGCAGAAAATCTGTATTTATTACTAAGTGTGTAATAAAAGGCAACACAATATGCAAATGTGAGAATTTGCAATCAATACGATCGATGTATCGTTGTATTGTTCCACCTCTAATAGAGTAATTTTTGTTTGGAGATTCATACATGTGATAATTTTAAGACAAAATACTGTAGAAGAGTCTTGATAATACTGGACTTTGGATGAAAATACTGAACATTGTTATACCATTGTATATACAAAGAATTCGTTGAAACCATGCAATCAGGAACTACGATCGTATTCCCAATCTCATTCGTTTTTCCCTATACATGGTTACATCATCTAAACATCCGACATCTTTCTTTTTGTGTAATACTAAATAATGATCGCTAAAATGTTTAATTTCATTCCAACGAGTCCTTATATTAAGTGCCGAATTGAGTCAGAATTACCAAACTTCCCGCCAAGAAGCTACAAAGTTAAAAATAATTACAGGGTTTTCCAGTGAAAATTGTCGAAAATTTGAACATCGGTTAATTCTTTTTTTCCCCAGAAAACTTTATTAGTCCGTTCAGACTAATTAGCTACAATTTTTATTAGTCCGAATGAAAATGTGTTAGTCTGAGACTAACGGACTAACGTTAATGTTGAAACCTGCTCAGGCACTAGATGAATGAATGCATTGGCTAACCAATAGATTTTTAAGGCACTTTTCCAAGGGCAAGTACAAGTAAATGACCAAAATTCACTTGCCCTGCATGGATTTTTGCTTGCCAGAACATATTATACATATATCACATGGGTTTGAGGGTAACATAGCAGAATATTTGCCCCGTGTATTAGGAATGCCCTAAAACTTGTGCTGTGTTTATTTTAGAATTGTACAGTGTTATTCATTTAATTTATATTTGGATGATATGCAATTAATTAACTCTCGATCTTTATAATTTATTAGAAGTATGACAAGAAAAACATTTGTTTACTTTCTGCCTTGATTTCAATTTCCACATGTGCCTCAAAAATGCTTTACCAAAAGAATATCAACATTAGATATTTGAGTACTTAGTTTTTCAAAGATGGTGTAATTTGTGACACTGTACACATTCATGTGACGCCACTGAGGGTATACTACTTTATACATGTATACGAGACTCTCCGTTTTCAGTAGGTTTAGTTCAGACTTAAACATGCTAGATACTCATATGATTTCTCAAATAACACATTTATAAAATGCACATCATCATTCTATAAAAGTAAAATAAGAATTCTTTGTTAACAACATCATACAGAGCAAAACAAGGTTAATGCGTAATATTGCCTCGTTATGAAGATTCAACATGTGCTCTTCCCATTCACAACAAATTATCCAAAAATATCCATACATATACCTTTATTACGAGATTTCTTTATTATTTCGCATCCCCTGCATTCTCACAGCTATCACAATTTTCTTGACAACGCATACGGCATGTCCACTAGCCTTGTAAAAGCACACATATTCCGTCATTCATCTTCTTCTCGCATGGCCCCACGAGGTTTTGTCAAGCGTTGCAGGGACGTTGACTTCCATTCAGACGACGAAGAAACTTTTACCGTTTTTATTTACAGGGGATTTTTAAAAATATTTTAACGACAAAAATTCATAAAAATAAAATAAATAAAAATATTTAATTGCGTATTTGGAAAATAACACAAAGGAAAATTTCTTTTTCAAGAATCCGTTTTAACTCATACGTCATGGGCGTGGTTTCACGTCAAAATCGTTTGTGACGTCATAATTCATTTACATAGACACGCCCATACATTGCCTTAACTTACCTGCGTGTATCTTAGTGTAGTCTACTTGTGTGCTTAGTTATACTTAAATCGGACAAACATTGTAGGAGAAGTAGCATTTTGAAAGAATTTCACAGAAATGTATATTTTTTGGTAAACCATGGTAACACCGTTTATCAAAATCAAAAACCGATGCACAGAATAATGTGTCTAAGTGTAGTCTACTTGTGTGCCAAGCTATATTGAAATCAGACCGAAACTGTAGGAGGAGTAGCATTTTGGAAAATTGTTTACAGACAGACAGACAGACAGACGGACGGACGGACGACGGACGCATTACTATCGCATAAGCTCTTCTGGTCTTTGACCAATAGAGCTAAAAAATCAAACGTACACAAGCTTTGCAATTAATAAATACACTACTATTGCTATGAATACACTGCTACAATAAAGATGGATTTCGTTTGTAGATTCTCCCTAATACCTCAATTCTAAAAAGAGAACGGGCTTTATTACATTTACACAATTCTATGAAGAACGATGCTGGTGTCTGTGTGGTTGCAGTGATTATGACTTAACACCAGTAAAACATAAAGTAAGTTGTTTTGAATTTCATTGTTCTTTATTTTAATAATTCTTACACTAAACATATCAAATATATAATTGTAAAAAATAATACAATATTCAGTACTGTCATGTATTGTTGAACATGTGTACTGGTGAAATGTTTATTTTTATTGTTGCTAAATAAATCATTTAATTCTTGTCTCAGGTTGATGCTGATGACATGAATCCCCTAGAATTAAATGGCTGTTGTAAAAGAATGTGTGATTTCTGACATGGAGACATCTGTCTCCCACCCATGGTCAGGTGCTTAAAATTGTTATTTTACATCTTATATTGATATTATGAATTCACATCATCAGTTAATTTCAGAATTTCAAATGGCTATTATCAAACAGATGTTTGTATTTACATTCTTAAAGTATCTTAAATACTGATGTTTGCTTTATATAGAAGATATTGCAAGAGATCATGATTATGGAGAGCATGTACCGGTATCCTTCTCAGCAACGCAGATGCATCAACTCAGACAGATTTCAGCATGACTGATACAGACAATTTGCAGCAAAATGCAAAACAGTATAATGATCCAGATACACTCCCCAGAGATCCAAATATTGCTCACTTGAGGATTCGTGTAGAGAGAGCTATTGGTAGATTGAAATCTTTTCGAATTTTGTCAAAAACTAAGCCACTAAATCTAAAACCTGCAGCAAATCAAATTCTTACTGTATCTGCATTTTTGTGCAAACTTCAAAATCTACTTGTAAAGAATTAATTATTATGAGGGAAAAATGCTTCAGATTTGTAAAATGTTTATGTTTAAAAGTCTCAAATAATTGTATTAAAACAACTAGACATACAATGTATATTATATATATTAGATGCATTTCATTTTAAAAATTATTATTTTAATTATTGACTGAAAGCTAATTAAACATTCTTTATCTTTTAAAATTAAATGTAGCTTATAAGAAATACTTTATGTACTATTAGTGCTACAAAGTTTCAAACATAAACCGTCCTGAAGTGAAAGTAGTACTGTGGTTTCATCATTATTCGTTGAGCACCAATTTTCGTGGGTTTCATTATTGAGCAGATCCACGAATTCAAATGTTCATTGAATTACGAAATATGACATTCATTTGTACAGGCAATGCTTTTGTCCACGAAATTACGTATCCTCGAAAACGTATGTTTTACAAAATCCACGAAAATTGAGGCCAATGAAAATTTATGAAACCACAGTAGTTAAAAGTTATAAAATTGAAGCTACTCTTTATGTACATTGTATAATGATTCAATACTCAATGCTATACATTGTAATAAAATTAATTGCCAATGCTCTTAAATGTCTAAGTTTCTGTGTGTATCTCAAAACCAGCACGCTTTATGTGTGGATATTATACAATGCGGGCACAATGGATGGTTGTTGGGTATGATCAATCTTCTATCTATCTTGCTTATTTCACTTGGTATGGAATTTTTGTATAGGCCTCGGTGCTTTGGTCTCTGTGCCTTTCACAGAAAACTTGGACAATGAGAAAATGAAGGCAACACAATACTACATGCTCCAATATATCCTGTAGTAAAAAAAGAAGAAATTAGAAAATGTGTATATAATGTTAATTAACTATATGTTAATTAATTATAATTATGTTTTCAAAATTTATCATCCTAAAAACTTTCATGTACTCAAAAATCAAATTTTTCATTCAAAAGCTTTAAAAACAAAATATGAAAATTTAGGAATATGTCCTACCATATGAAGATAATAACCATTGATTGCCTTGCTTGTAATTTAATACACATGCAGAACTCCACCGACACTTCTGCATGAGGTAAACTAAGACATCAAAAGATCCTACATCTGGTATCTGTGACAAATCCTTGTTCGTATATAAAAATAAAACTCATTCAATCGTAAAACTATTTCAACTTCCAATTCTTTTCTCAATATATGTAAGTTATATAAATAAATGTTTTTAAATTAATTTATTTTTCTTTGTGCTGCCTATATGTTTCTCTAACTGTAAGATCAACTAAGTTGTGCTTATGAATTATTATGTGTTTTTTTTATGATTTTACTCAACTGTGAATATTGGCCAGGGTAACTCAATCTGTTTAACGCCTAACTAGGGATGCAGGAGTTTTATATATATGTAGGTCCAATTCCCTATATATTTTCTCTTTTCTTCTTTCGGTATTTAGACTCAAATGATATATCTACTAAATGAATTATATTTAAGGAATTTTTTTTCTCTGATTTCACACTTATTTTTTGTAGCTATGTAGACACTTAGAGGGGTAATGCAGAAATATAAGGGTCCTTGAAAAAATGCATATTGGGCAAGGCGTAAGCCGAGCCCAAAATGTTTTTTCGAGAACCCCACATATTTCTGTTTTTAGTACTCCTCTAAGTGTCTACATAATGAATTATCCAATCAAAGATTCTTTAAAATATTTTTTTTGTATTAGTAAATCGTTCCGTAACAATTGTTTACATTGCGACATCATTTAATGTGTATATGAGATCAATTTTTATTCTCTTTGTGTGTTCAAATGAAAACACCATATTGATTATGATCTGTGAAGTATAGCACGTGGAGGGGGCATTTAATTTGATGTGTGGTGGGTAGGTCACGCGGAGGGGGCACATTAGCAATATGATGTGGGTAAACAGCATAACATCGTTTCATGCAGTATTCTTTTCGACCAATGAATTTCAAAGATTTTTATCAGAGGCAGGATAAAGGAACTTCAACACTTCATACTATACAGTCTTGTTTTAAATATTTAGTAAAATATTTAAATATTTGACCATGCTAAATACTCAGTAAATAGCTATTATAACATGTTTGATCTTGAAGTAACTCCACTCCTCCTATTATTTACTGATATTCCGCTTTTTCATGTTTTTGTTTTGATATTTCAAGTAAACGTCACAAAACCGAAAGTTACCATGTGGAAAATTTTAGTGAAGGCGCGAGTAAAAATCGATTAAAAACGGTGTTGGATGTAATTAATTTCCTAAGATTATAAAAGAACCTTTGGCGCAAATAAATAAAATTTAATTGATTCGTCATTTAAAAAGGTTTTTTCAGTGTTTGTGAAGTAACCAAATTTATTTTAAAAAATGTGTTGGATGTAATTAATTTGCTATTGTTGACAACGAAATAAACAGATTCAAATTTCAAAAGAATATTTCTGCTTTTACAGTATAATAAAAAGCTAACTTGAAAAAAAAAATCTCGACTTCTCTTTTCTGAATTGTGGTTGTTGGCTTTGGTTTGATGTTCTCCGTTGTTTCTTATTTTTTCTGGACATTTCAACTTCTTCCCTAGAACAACTGTGCTAAGTTCAAGAAATCATGCCATAAAACATCATTGGGTAAATGGAATTCAAACTAATTGAAATGAAATACCACACTTTTTTATTGGGAGAGTATCAATAAAGAATTATTATTTGGTAGCATCTGATAAAAGACTAATGCACTGACAAAGTATGGATTCACATTTGTTCAAATCAAAACGCGGGTGGTAGTTTGGGAGTACAATAAGAGATCAAGGGTTAAAACTGGGATATATAGGGAAAAAATAAAATTATTCTTCTCCAGAATAGAGCGATATAACTGTTATAACTATTTCATGGGAAAGGCACGTTAAGAGCAACATGGCTGTAAAATAATAAAACAGATGAAAAATGCCCGCTTGATATGTTTTACATTATTAAAGATATTCTACACCATTTTGGAGGAACTGAGTGGAAAGCTCAAATACCCTTTGTCTGTTGTCTGTTTATAAACTTTTCAGATTTTCAACTTCATCTATGAACCTCTTGACCAATTTTAGCAAAGTCAATATCAAACATTTATATGTAAAGAGAAAAGAAATTAACTGTTTAAACCAAGGACAAATCTATTTCATGGGGGCAGTATGCGAAAATAAAGTGGAAGTCAATAAATGAAATCATGGGCCAGAAAATATCAAAAATGAGTGTAGTGACTGTGTAGTGACTGTATACATTCTTGTTTGTTCAAATTGTGACCTCAGGAGTAGAGTGAGCCACAATTCTGTTATTCGATTTCTTACAATTAAGCTCACCTAAGGTACTCCGGTGATCTATTGCTATCTGTTCTTGTCCGTTGTAGTGTGTCATACACACATATTTGATCATTTTTTTTTATTTTATGAAACTGTGCAACCAATTTTAATCAATATATATAGCATATATACCAGTATATAGCAGATTTGATGAATGAGAAGAAAATATGTGGTTTTTCATGTTTCTTGTTTTCCTAGGGCTTGAGGGATTGGACCAAAACCACATAAACTAAGATAATCTTTAAAAATGTTATTCTTTTCTACTGGACATCAAGCAGTCAAGTTGTTGGCATGATTGGAATTGACATTGGATCCTCCATCAACATTGTGCAATTCGTGTTCCCCTGGTTAGGTGCACCTGTGCTTGGGCGGGGATATAGATTATATAGTGAAAGTTCATTTAAAAATCTTCTTTTCTGATCCTGAGTATAAAACAATTTTAGTTTATAGTTATGATAAGGAATTATGTCTCTTTCAAAGCCGTGAATTCCATAGTCTCTGGGTCAGGAGTTTTGGTGTAATTAAGGGCGGGGCTCTATTGATTATATAATGGAATTGCTTAATTTTTTAAAAAGTCCTGGATGTTAAACAAATTGGCTATATTCATAATTATGATGAGCAATGGTCCTTGTTCCAGAATTGTGAATTTCATAGCCCCTGTGCCAGGGGTTCTGGTGTTAGTGCTGAGATTTAATAATAATATAGTAAAATGCATTAATTTCCTCTGATCTTGGGTGTCAAACAATCTAGCTACATACGTAGTGATGATGAGCAAATGTCCTTATTTCAGAATGGAAAATTTCATGATCCAAGAGTCGGGGGTTCTGGTGTTCAGGGAGGGATCTATTAATTATTTAGTGAAAGTGCATTTATTATTTGAAAATCTTTTCTTGTCTATCCCTTGTTGTAAAACAAACGTATTACTTACATGTATTTCTGATGAGCAAGGGTTTTTTTCTGATAAAATTGCAGGTTTCACAGTCCATGAGTCATGCTTTGCTCCTGGATATTTAGGTAGTTCATCTATGAAATATTCATGATGGGTCCTTCTTCCAAAATTGTGAATTACAAAGCCACTGGGTCATGGGTTCTATAGACGGGGGCTTTCTTATGGATAAAATGAAATTGAATTAATGCTTTAAAATCTGTTCCTTGGTATAATAAAAAATGTATGATGCGAAAGGGAGCCTTTTTCGGAAATTGTGAAATGCATGGTCAGAGTCATAGGTTCCTTTGGAGTGGGGTAATATCAATTATTGCTAATAACTACTGATAACATGTTATTGAAATACATTTTGTGTGTTCCCTTCCCTGGTAATTGGTATAGATAATAACTCAAATAATCAAACGTAACATTTGAAGTGTAAAGATAAGCAATTATGCTTCTATCAGATTTTTGAATGTCATAGACTCAGATTTCGATCTCAAACCAAATTCAATTGTTGGAAAGTTGTTATATGAGGTTCAGGTGACCTATAAGGCCCATGGGCCCCTTGTTTTAAAACACATAATACGAAAAAAGCTTAAAAGCCAGTTTATATTTTCTCATGACAATGGAGCATGGTCAGAATCACACTTAATCTCGCTGCACTTAGAATTCAAACACTACGTCTATGACGTCACTGACGTCAGACTGCAGGGTAAAGAGAAACAAATATGTGGATTGTGCAATTTCACAATATATCTCAATGGTGGCAAGATCTTTAATTTTTTTAATAATATTTTCTGAAATTAAATGTTTAAAAAACAATTTTAGAATTTAGAATAAAATTACACAAAAACTGTTGATTTTAACAACGTTTAACACATATATCATCACCGATTAGGACGTGATATGTCTTTTTAGTCATGTGACATGTGTCCTGTTTCCCGTTTAACCTATCAAATTATGTTCATTCTGTATATAACATCTTTAGCAAAAAAAAAAAAAGAGAAAGAAATAAGTACATTTTATTTTTAAAAAAATAAATGAATAAACACAACAAAACAAGCCAGTGAACAACTAGTCATACAAGCATAGTCCAAATATATATGGTTAGCTTACAATCATACTGGCATAATACTGCACAAATAAAAACACACATTTATATTTAATTCCCTGAAATTGCACAAATCTCTATAACATTGGAATGTATCTGGCTTCCACTCTCATACTTTCGGGTAACTCTTTTTTCTTCGATCTATTTCCTGCCCAATAGCCACATGATAATAGCTGTATATGTAATATTTCCCTCGGCTCATTTAATTTCCTTCATTGCAGATTTCTTGCAAGGAAATATTCCCTATGGCCCCCAAACACAAATTACCAGAGGGCGTGTCCCTTTGTCTCATGAAGTCCACCTATTGGTCCTCGCCCTGCATCTCCTTGACGTCAAGTTTTGTGTCTCTAGGCAACGATCGGTACTGGTGTTGGTCTACCCATGTCCTCTATGACGAGACTTAGTGAAAGGAGCCTTTCCAGCGTAGCATTTTTGATATTAAGAAAAGGAAGCGGGACCTAATTTATACGAGAAATATTTATAATGACATCACACAAAACAGTCATTCCTCAAATACCAGAAAATGAAATAATTTTTAACTTAAAATTGTATTAGCATAATAAACACTAATACAATTTATCAATGCATTTAAAAAAAAATGCTAGTTAAATCCCACTAACAGGTTATCTTAAATCACTGATCGCAAGGAACTTGTCGACATTACGTCTATGTAATAAAATGACGTATTCATGTGCTGTGAGAGGCAGGTAAAGTAATTTTTTTACGATGAAAAGTGCAATATTATTTACAGATTTTAGATGGGCTTTTAATACCAATATAAAATTTTCATATAATGTGATTCCTGATTAACTATCAACAGAATGTATTTAATTAATTTTATCGTGCTTATATGTACCTGTTTGGTATTTTTAGCATCGAGGTGGGTGGCTTATTAAATTGCCTTTTTGCAAGGGCATACACTTTATAGATCTTAGCCATTTTTATATAATTAAAGGATATTCTCCTTATCTTGAAAATTGCTGATTCTTTCTTTAAATCCAGAGAGTTACTTAATGAGGACATAAAATACTTGGTAAAGGTCAAGCTAATTTTGACATGAACCCTATTACATGATATTTTAACTAACAAAATGCGAATTCTATCGAAAGCAGCAGCGCTTTCCAAAAAAGTACAAAGAATGCAGAAACGATGAATAACTTATTTGTTTTTTTTTTTTATTTTAACTAGGGTATGCCTTTGATATTGAAATTTGCTCATGACTTCCGTACACATACAGTACACATACTATGCACTTAAGGTAATTCGAACGTCACGATTTAAACCTTCCGCGCAACCGGAACTTCCAACTAAGAGGGTTGTCGTTAGACGCTGATGTTAATTTTATAAAACAATGAATTCAATAAAAATATATAACACAATTTTGTTCATAAACATGTTTACTGATTATAAAACTTATATGTCGTTGTTTACCTTCTTCTTCTTTTTTTACATACATTTTACGACATTAAGTTGAGAGGTAAACGAATGGCGTCACCATGGGTAAAGTAAACAAAAGAAAAGGCATCGGTTTTAAAAGCCAAAAACAACAGAGAAAACTTGATAATATTTTACACAGTTTACAAGATCGCTGGTCGACATTTTCTATTTTTTCTGAGCATAATTATTTTCAACGTTCTCGATATTCGGTTTCTACTCCCTATACACTGTCTGATGTCGCAG
>NW_026918190.1:0-140433 GCF_032062105.1 Saccostrea cuccullata
AAAATACAGAACTCCTACATGTATCTTTACTCCGCACCAAAAAAAACCCCAGAAAACCTAAGACGTACTGTACCATGTACACTAATTAGCATGTTCTCGAAGTGGTGTACTAGTATACCAATTTTCAAAAACTCCATAAAACTTTTAGAAAAATTTAAAGTCAGTACTACGTAACATCAAAACTTAACGATTTTTCTACACCTTTTCCCACTTTTCTCACGAGAAAATTTAAAACTTATCAGCTTTGGGATGTACTAATAACAGACAACTGTGTTTTCAAAATGAAACTGGAATTTTTATTGTGATTGTGCACCACCAAAAATTACTTCGCTAAAAGTACTCTGATTACAGATAAGTATTCTGAAGTTATATGGAAGGGAATTACCGCCAAAAGTCTATGTTTCTTGCTTTTATTCTTATTCTGCCTACTTCTTTATGCTTTGTTATTATTGTAATTATATGTCACTTTATTGTTTTCATATTCGTCTTTATTACATTTCACTTTGACTTTTATCCTTCTTCATTTTGTCCTTACTTCTATGTTGCTTTATTCTTGTAAATGCATTCTACTTTTTTTTAAATTTAAACAGTTTCTTAAATAAATTATTCAATCACGCAAACAATGAAGCATATTCAATGAAGACGAATGGAAGTTGTCAAACCGTCAAAATTTAGTGCGGCATTATAACGCTAGGTGGTGTGGTGTTCGCTACGAGTGTTGGTAAAACTAGGTAACCAAACCCGGGTCGGGTTATTTAAGATTCTTCAATACGCCTTAGTACTTTAATTATCAATCGAACTTCTGAAGGCTGGATCCAATAATCCGATCCAATAATGGAAACTTCATATTTATTTTCTCTGGGCACACAGGAATAGCGGCCTCTTTTTTCAGACATAACTTTATACTATACTGAATATGTTCATTGAAAGGCCGACCCACTTTTTGTAAGAGTAAGGGTCAAATAAGTTAATGTAGTACGTATAGTAGGAAGAAAATTTAAATTTGATTCTATAGAAGAAGTTGAATCTAACCCAAAACTCACCCCGCCTTCGAAATAGGATTTCATTGGCATTGGAAGCAAATTGAAAGTGGGGAGGGGGGGCTATGTGTAAGAATTTTTTAAGACCTTAAAAAAAACCTGACAAGCAAAAAAAAAAAAAAGAAAGAAAAGAAATGTCCATTTTCCGAACTCAAATATTCAATTTCGTCGGGGGGGGGTGGGGGGGGGGGGGGGGGGGGTAGGTTCGAACTCCAGTGCCAAAGTTTTTTTCCATACAACACCACTTTCCCCATTTTAAACCTATACTGCATCGTGTCCATGGCAAGGTGGGGGGGGGGTGGTGGTCTAAACCTATGCAGTACTAAGTCTATCTCTGGAAAAAAAAGTGGGGGCTAAGCCCCCCCCCCTCCACGGTTCCGACGCCTAGTATGTATTTTCAAGTTTGGACAATTTCCTGGGGTTTTTTTGCGCTTGTCAAGGTGCTTTCAGCCGGGTACTTTACCATTTATTCTCTTGTTGCCCCCTCCCTACTTTCAAAAACGTACAATGCTACGTCACTGTTCTCTCGCCTGAAAAATATAACTCTATTAAAGTTAATTGTTGGATAATTGAATTCCAGTTTAATTGATATAAAAACGTTCAATATTTTGATACTAGTTAACCCTCATAAATTGGGTTGTTTTTTAGAACCATCCACTGAACTGAACTTCAGATAGTATATAACTGCTCATGTGCGTGATTCTAGGGACATGGCTTTGCAAAGGAGTGAGGAGCGATAATATGGGTAGGCAGGCGCGGATCCAAATTTTTTTTTTCCGGGGGGGGGGGGGGGGTCCACCCCAGTCCAAAAAAAAAATTTCCAATCCCAGAAATTTCTTGACGAGCATAAAAAAAACCTAAACTCGCCCAAACGTCAAAATCCTATTTCGTAGGGAGCGTTTAACATTTTTTCCTTGCTTTAGTATATACGTTTTTAAACCTTGTAAATTCCAGGGGGTCCTAACACCCCACCCTCTAGATCCGCGCATGGTAGGCGAAGTAGGAACTAGGCATCATGCATCCAGACATACTAGAAACTCCCTGGTCTTATTTTCAGCGTTAATATTTTATATTAAAATAACACTTAATTTTCAATAAAGAAAGAATTTATATCTTTAGTACGCATCGTATTTGTGATCAGCCAGAAGAGCTAAAAAAATTCTTAGAACTCAAAAATTCTGTTTGGTGGTGGTGAGGGGGGAGGGGTCGTCAACTTTTTTTCAGTACTAAATTTTACTCATGCAAATAAGTACATGACTTTTAATATATAAACTGACTATTAGTACTGCAATAAAAAGGGTAAGGGATGGGGGCAACAAGCCTTTCGCTGAACGTTTCCAGTAGTAAAAAGTTACGTTTAGGAAAATGTTTCGTGGCCACCCACCCCTCTACCGGCGAAACTTACCCCATAGGAGGTCGTCCACCCGGAAGTCAGTATATATATTGAGACTTTGGTGGTTTGATTGTACATTGTATAATGCCCCTTGCGAGAATTTTTAACTCAAAAGGAGAAGCCACATCTTGCCAGTGGAGAGCTGCAAATTTGTCCTATATACTTGGCACTTATAGCCATTGAGCAGTGAGGGATCTTTTTTCGTGCCAGCACCTACTGCGACACGGGACCTCGGATAACAAGGTCTAGATCTCACCCGATGGATTGAACTCCACGTCCTTCAGTGGGATTCTTACCCACGACGTATTGATCGACTCCTTACTACTGTACTTCGTGACTCTAGACGCCGTAACCACAGTGCCACGCGGGCGACTTTACCCAGGGGGAGGCGGGAGGGGGGGTGTCATTATCCATATGTACTCTTGGAGATTATCTATGTTTAACTATTGGTTAAAATGATTTAATTATAAAGCACTTTTAAAATGATATTATTTAAATATTTATTCATACATGTATCATGTGTATAGGACGGATAACTTTTCTTCAAAAACTGAAAACGTTCGTATATATAAATATCGTTTTACGATTAAAAAAAAACTATTCGGGGGAGGGGTTGCTATGAAGTGGGGGCGAACTGCTATATAAAGCGAGATTTCCCACGGAAGACTAGCTATAACCCGGGGGAAGTCCCACTGTATAGTCTTCCGAAGGAAGCATCACTATGTAGTCAGTCTTCCAGGGGAAATCTTACCATCTAGCGAGACTTCCGAGGGAATGGCATGTATCGGGTACATACCTGAACTAATAACAAACATCATTCATTTGAAAATTTAAGTTCGATTGATAAAGTATTAAGGCAGAAAATTGGGAAAAAACTCGAATAACCCCGGCCCGGTTTGCTTACCTAATTTTACCAACACTCTTAGCGAACACCCCTGCCACCTAGCGTTATAATGCGGCACTAAATTAGGACAACTCGTATTCGTCTTCATTGAATATGCTTCATTGTTTGCATTATTGAGTTAACGTTCGTAATAGAGATAATCATTTAAGATACTGTATCAATTTAAAAGAAAATAAAATGACTTAACAAGAATAAAGAAACATAGAAGTAAGGACGAAATGAAGAAGGATAAAAGTCAAAGTGAAATGTAATAAAGACGAATATGAAAACAGTAAAGTGACATATACATGTAATTACAATAATAACAAAGCATAAAGAAGTAGGCAGAATAAGAATAAAAGCAAGATACATAGACTTTTGGCGGTAATTCCCTTCCATAAAGTTAATAAATAATACTTATGTAGTCTTTTAGATCGAGTACAAGTAGGTCTTTCGATAGTCTGCTGGAATTTCGATGGACTTTTACTGAGCTCTTTTATTTGTCGACCTGTATTTTGATTTCTTAATTTGAAGCTTTCATAATTAAAAAAAACTTCCATATTAAAAAAAATAAAGAACTTGCTGTGGCCTTTAATTCGACATTCAAATATATCGACGACGTTGTATTTCTTACAGTCATATGTCTTATTATTTAAAAAATGGTGCTAGATTGATTGTATGTTGTTTAACGTCCCTCTCGAGAATTTTTCAGTCATGGAGACGCCACCACTTGCCGGTGGAGAACTGCAAATTTTGTCTTATACTCGGTACTCTTGGCCATTGAGCAGGGAGGGATCTTTTTCGTGCCAGCACTTACTGCGACACTGGACCTCGTTTTCTACGTTCTCATCCGAAGGGCCGATTTCCTTGTCCCACAGTGGGATTCGAACCAGCGAAGTAAGGGTCAACTACTCACTTCGCGACTCTAGCGCATGTACGCTCTAACTACTGCGCCACACGGTCTACAAATGGCGCTAGACTCTGCCACATCTGTTTCATATTTGGACGTTTGACTGCTTATTAACAATAAGGGCCAACTAACAATTCGTATAACAAACAATTTTCCGTTGTTAAGTTTCTATATTTATGTAGTAATATTTCTATTTCTAATATTTTTCTCTGTGATAACTCTTTGAAAGTTAGGGGTAGTTTATTTCTTGATAATTCTGCCGGAATGTAAATTAGGCAGGTCGATGGGTCGGGAGCTAAGGAGGCCTAATACGCATGCAATTCTCGTGCGCATCTGTCTCTGTGTCTGACGCTAGGGAGGCCAAATATGCATGTAAATCTCGTGCGGCTGCCTTTGTGTTTGACGTCGGTTGGCGAGGACTGTTGAAATTGGCATGGACGTCATCATGTGATTTAAATCTATTAAGCTACATTTTTAAAGTCTAAATCTATAATTTTATTTCACAATGAAATGGAGATATAAGGAATCACTGTCTAGTTAGGAGGGTATGTCAGGGACATCAACAATAGTGGGAAACATGGGATAATTTAAGCATAACAGGCTTCGCCCGTTATGCAAATTATCCCATGTTTCCCACTATTGTTGATGCCCTGACATACCCTCCTAACTAGACAGTGATTCCTTAAAAATACCTACCCAGATAGTTAGACAGAGCCTCGATATCAGCTTGACCTATGCTCCAGACTTCCTCCACACTGTGGCGTCCAATTCCGTGTCCCCAGGTGGCGTTTTTTATGGCACGTCTCACAAACCAATAATACAGCCAAAAGCCAAATCCCTTAAATGGAGCTGAACTTTTCAACACTGGTATGTTGTCTTGATTACAGAACAGTTCGATACATAGCGTCCAGAAATGTAAAACAGACATCAGCTACATTCAAAGGAAACCTTTTGATTACATACATGTACATGTATCTTAAATATTTGGAACCAAGATGGTTTAGAAAGTCTATTTGTTACATTTTTTAAAGAAAATGAATTGTTTATTTTAAAACTTTGTGTAGTATAAATGTAGCTTATCGATATCTCAACGAAAATCTTTAATAATTAATATTACTCGGAAGGCGTTGGAACCGGAGGGGGGAGACTTAGCCCTTACTTTATTTTTTTTTTTTGCAAAGTACCCATAATATAGGCAATGGACATTGGAGCGTAGGTATAGTCCCCCCTCCAACTTTCAATAGGCCCGTCGCAGTTTAGGTCAAGAAAAGGTTATGTGGTATAGTGTTTGGAAAAAAATTGTTTTGTTACGTTGCCGATATATATCTACTGTCCAAACTCAGTTCATGAAGGAGGGAGAGTATATAAAAATAATATATGCTCATCAATATTTATGTTTCAATGGGGGGGGGGGGGGGGGGGGGGGGGGGGGGTAGAGGTGGGGGACGGTTGGAAAGGGTACATGTACTTAGGCAGTCATACCAGTAAAAGTTTTCTTCAATCAGTTTCAAGAACGCCCTGGCTACGCTTTTCTGCCGGGAACTTAGTTCTGTATTCAGGTCGATGCCGTTTTTCTTTTTCAGGAAATCTATACAGAATTGGGAATCCGCAACTTCTGTATCATTGAATTTGATCCATGGTGTTTTACCTTTCTTGGACATTCTCCCGCTGTGGTCATTCTAAAAAGGTTTTAGAAATTAATATATTCTTACGTACTTTTTAAATGTATGGATATGTCAATGAAAATAATTAAATTTCATCTCGATCGAAATGGATAACTGATACAAACCTCAGGCATGCCTGGTATACTATACATACAACGTATCTTTAACTTCTGGTATAAATAATATCAAATCTTTATATACAAATATATAACCTGCTTTTTGACAGAATGTTATGAAGATAGTAGAGTAAAAGGCCATTTTTCCTGTTTGTCAAGATTTTGTTGCAGGTTGTATAGATCTGCACCACTCTTACAACTATAGTTTAAAATATTACTAAATTACAAAAAATAACAACGGTTTATATTATATAAAAGCGCCCACCATATATGGTGTTTTGGTCATGCGTAGAAACGTCTCAAGCTTCATTGGGAATGGCGACTTGCTGGGAACCATCAACCCTCTTCCAAAGAAGTGATGGACCACTACCACATTTGTAGGAACTGTCAGAAACTTTTTCCTGCGAAAAAATGTTTTATCCCTTTCAATTAATCCATTGTCGGAAACCCACGGTCAATCTTCTCGCATATACACGAAATGTAACATCAATGCAAATGTAATACAAATGTAATACTTAGTAAATCGGGATTATTACATTTTACGTTTTTAAATTTTGCGTCGAGATCAACAAAGAATGTAATCATGCAAAATGTAAGAATATAAACATCCTTTTTGTTATTATTACATTTTACGTTATTACATTTTACGTCGAGGTCAACACAAAATGTAATAATCTAAAAATAACGTCATTACATTTTGCGATTTTACATTCAGCGTTGATCTCGACGCAAGATGTAATAACGCAAAATGTAATAATCCCATGCAGTTAATTACATTTTGCGTTGTTATTACATTCCACGTTTAATTTTAACAAAGCTATGCTTATTGACCGGGTGATGATTAAAAGACGAGGACATCTCTGGGTATCCGACGATACTTTCAATCAAAATGGTGATATAATTTTGTTTTACAATCGTGCTTTAAAAACTCATAATGTGAGAATTTTCGCAATTCGAATTTTGTAAAAATGTGTGCCGAGAGACCTCGAACAATCTCCCAAGCACAGTTGCTCAATCCACAGAGCTTTGGGGAGGGACCTTCCCATCCCCCTTCCTTCATAATTCATAAATTGGTCCGTACCCCTAAGAGTTCTTTTTTACTTTTTTAAGTATCAGATGGTATGGGGTTTTTTTATATATAAAAGGCTTGTTTTAGCTATAATGGATTTTCCAGTTGTTATACTCTGTGAATATGTCATGGAAAAATATTTCATTTAAAAAAGGTCAAATAACCAATCCTTGGGGTACGGAAGGGGGGGGGGTTCCGGGCCGTCCCCGGGCACCTGTGGAAATTAATAACGTTTTAACCCAGTTTGACTTCCATACTACGTATTTTATAAACACAAGACTTCTTTGTCCATGTAACAGAAGAATGCTTTCAACAATAATATCATTTAAATGTACTTTCAAATATTACAACTTTATACATAACTTAATCTTAAAGAAATAATTTTTTAAAACGTTTTTAATCCAAAAATAACATTACTCTTATAAAGTTAAGTCAAGCATGAAATATCAAAATAAACATGGAAAGGCGGTCATAAATTTGTGAATAAACTATAGGCCTAGCAGTACAAGTTCAATGTAATTTTACCGTTTTCGAAGGAGACAACAGCACAGAACAAAACAAAGAAGAAGTGCGCATCCAGCCAAAGAAAGCCATGCTCCTTGTTTGAATTCCATCATACCGCAGAGCGTAAATTGCGTACATGAAAAGATGAGTCTGCCCGACTAGGTCAATGACCTCATCGGATTTTTTTCTCTCTGAAAATTGTTTTGCGTCAGAAATTAGGTCATGACAATGTTGTTCATGGATCAATTGACAATACCTTTCAAATCAAAAATATTCAAGAGAATATTATACATGTACATGATGTAATACGTAATCTGTACTGCATGGAGACTACAGCATTTTATGAAATTTTAGGAGTGGGACCCCATCTTGCTGAGTAATTATCTCAAGATATTTAACTGCATTACTGATTTGAGGAATTCTAAAAATGAAATATATCATTTAAAAACAAAATTCTTTATATAAATTTTATTTCGTGAATTTGTCTTACTTTCGCAGGTTGATTATTTTCAATCTTAATTCTTCAAGGTTCTTGTCTAATTATTCATTTTTTTATTAAAGGGGGGGGGGGTCGACTAGGAGATCGTTTAAAAAGATGCTAACTTTGATAGTAACACCATTTTACTGATACTTTAAAATTTGCAAAAAAAAAAAAAAATAAATAAAAAAAAAATTAGGTTCCTGGTGGATAATTGAACATTCAAAGACTCAAAGTTGTTTAATTTATTTAAAGTTTGAACAAATATGTAAAAAAAAAATATATATATATACGTGTCAAAATCCCTTGAATAAATATTGAAATCTCTCCTTTTCCATTATTGTCTTTCTAAAGGTGAGCACCTTTTTCCGACTCATAATATGGTAGAGAGGGGTGCCCTTGTCAACAAGTACCCGTGGTTCAAATGTGTGTTCATCGTGACAAGTATTTTCCATGAATATAAAAATTTTTAGACCTTGACTTTTGACTCACTTTTAAAAAGCCTTGGACATAATTTTTGAATGGCTTTTCTACATGTATTTCAAATGAATATATTCATTGAGACAATTCCTTTCTTTTAGGTTACAACATTTTTTTTCCCTTTGACCTTTACTCTTGAGTTTGATCTACTTTTGAAAAACTTCAACCTTTGCCATCACTTTTGAACATTTGGTGCTAGAGCTACAATATTTAGTAGCTGTATTTTTTTCTAAAAAGGCCTTCCCCTTGGTACCTTTAATTTGACCTTTGACCTTGACCCACATTTTAAAAAAAAGTTTTAACCTTCGCAAAACTTTTAATTAGTTAGTGCTTTGGCTTTTCACATGTACATGTATAATTATTGAGACAAGTTTTATCTTTGGATAAAAATATTTTTATTGCTTGACCTTTGGGTTTGATTAACAATCTCTAGACTTCAACCTTTACCAAAAGGTGCCATATCGTGGCATCAGTGTTTTTTTTTTCACATACACACACATACACATCTTGTTTTCTTTTGAATATTCATATCTACAATCTGTCATAGAGGGATAAAAGCCATTTCTTCTTTGTGCAAACTTTTTATTTCTATAAAACAGATTTCAAGGTAAAATTGGTGTAAACACGAGGAAACAAATTAGATAATAATAATTAACAAAAATCAACATAGAGATTGTCACAGCAAATATATATAATACATGTATATTTATAAATGAATATTATTATATCATATTCATGTAAATCAAAATACAAGCATCAAAGTTTAGTCTTAGCAAAGTGACATACTGGTTTGTAAGACATTTCACTTCTCAATCAGCAAAAGTTTGTCAAAATTAATGCTAATTAAATTTAACTGCATTTTCTGTAATATAAAAAATACATAAAGAGATTTAAAAAAAATAAAAAGCTGACTTCAGTAAAAGAAATTGCACATTGTTTCAGTGTTCATTATACATATATAGGAGGGACACTTGATGAAAATCACATGAACGGATTAAATAATAAATAACTAAACTAAATGAACAGAATGAAAAAAAAAAATGATTTCTATATGCACAGTTATAATACTGAGAAGTTTTAATTTGCAAAAATTGTTTTAAAAATATTAATATTTGAGCATAATTTTTTTTATCTGAACTTTCACTCTGGAGCTTTTTTTCTGGGGGGGGGTGTCTTTCTGCACTTTAAACTCTTTTCTGTAAAATCTACCTTTTATATATATATAATAAATATGACCAAAATAATAACAAGTGTGACCAGAATAATAACAAGAGTTCACACTATAGGTTGGAATGTGACATCAATATACCCTTACCAGAAGCCCTTTACAAATGACAAATAAAGGTCAATTCCTTGACAATACTTTTATTTTTTCTTATCTTAAATTTCAAAGATTCAAGATGTTTGTTTCCAAGAAAAAAAAAACATAAATGTAAACCACAACTTTGAAACCACATTTGATGATGTGTCTGCACCGGTAAATTAATTTAATTCTAATCAAATTCATTAAAACTAGAAATTAATTAGTGTCTAAGAGTCCTAGTTTATTTTAAGTAATTTCAATAAAGCAGAGGGTATAGCATTAAACAAATATATGTACTAATGACAAAGCATCTAAATAAAAAAAAAATGCTGAAATTAATTATGCAAGGATACATGTAAATAACTGTCACCACCTATGAACTACTTTTCACACCACACACACTTGAGATTGGTCTTTATTATGTGTAAAAGTCGCATATTGCAGTCTCTCTGGTTTATCTCATCATAGCTTTCTTAAGACTGAACTTGGTTTCCTTGAAAATCTTGACATTAATGGAATCTTTCTTTGGCTAATCAAGAAAATAAAAAAAAATCAAATATATATATATATAAATATAAATTAATAATACATGTAATAATTGAAAAACTGCATGACCATTCAGCAAGGGCCCCATAGATAGATAAAACTATATTAAGGGAGCAGCTTAATTAAGGGATGATGATTTTACTTAGGAAAAGAATTATTAGTACTGTAAAACCCTTTTTTGCGAGATCTTTATTTTCCCTTCTTTACACATGCTATTTTGCATTCAATGGAGACAAATCTTAGTTTGACAGAAATTATAAAAAATCTACCCATCTACTAAGGCAAACATGACCCTAGATTGACCTTGATTTCAAATTAACAACATTTTCAGATTGAGATGTTAATTAATCTGGCTGTGACAGCTACGTATATGACAGGTTAAGGTTCTACAGCAAATACACAGCCAGTTTACAGAAGGAACCTCTACAGCAGTTATCTCTCTTTGCTCATTTATTTTAGGAACCTATCCCACCCCCTAGCTCTAAGCTGAATAATGAAGAATCAATGAGTCTTATGACTTATTTAACCAATGTAAAAATGAGAACTTTATTGGACAGAGGTGGAAAAATGTCAACAACTAAGTGGATAGATAGACAGAGTGATTGCTATAGAGCACGCATGCACAATTAGTCTTTGCCATGCTCTAAAAATTTATTGTAGTACAACATGTACAATGTATTGATATGCTTCAGATTAAGAACTCTGCAGTTTTATCATTGATTGACCATTCAAAATGTCAGTTATAATTTCTGAACATTTCCATATATTTGTGTTCTTACATCTACAACTGTTTTGTCTGGATAAATTTTCTGTCCTTCTGGTATTGGAATATCGTATCCATACAATTCACCATTGATTGTAATCCTTATGCCAAGATATCTGAAAATACACCAGTATTATAAAACAATTAAAAATTCACATATTGTTTAGTGTTTAGACTATTCAGCAATAATGGTACAGCTTATTTTATGAGGAAGTTTCAAAAAATTTAAGTAGATCTCATTCAATCTCATTGAAAAGTTTTTTTTTATATATACAATTTACTCTGTACTTATTAATGTGTATACAATATACTCTGCATTTATTCTTTGTGTATATGCCAGCAGAATATGGCTCTAAAACAATTCTAGCTTCTCATCTCTGTCAACCCCCTTTTTTGACCCCTCCCTGCCATTTTATTAAACTTTATTTTGAAATGCAATAAAATTCAGAAATTCGAACAGTTCTAATCTGGGGTCAGTATTCAATCTACCATTAAACTACAAAATTTCAGCATGATTGATTTTGACAGTTGACAATTAACCAACTAATTGTGAAAAATTGGTAAAAGTTGAAGAGTCAAAGAAAACTGTAACTCTTTGATTTTTATTCAGATATAATAGTGAAAATCTGCAACAGTTTTTAAAACGTGTCAATAAAAGTATCTGTACAATGAACCTGGAACAAAGAATTAAAATTAACATGCCATGCCCACCATAATTTTTTTCATGAAATTTAGAGCCTTACGTTTCTGTCGGGATCTTTTCTATGGCCCCCAAGTGATCTGAGAACTTTACATCTTTCAGGGTTCTTTTCTTCTGCATCTCGGTCTTTGATAGAATCACCTCTGCTTCATTGTCGTTTTCCTTGCCAAAGTCAGCTGTGTATGAAGAAAGGGCATAACTAATTTAAAATACTAACAGACAGGGCTTGATTATTATTACTGTAGATCCCTTATATTTTTGCAGTACATATTATTGCGAAATATGTCTTTAACATCAAATTGTGAGAATAATAATTTACGAATGGATGGTTGATAAAGAGTATTAACATAGATTTCAGCACCATAAAAATAAAGGCTGGCAGTATCTTTACTTCCCGGGTGATGCTCCTAGTAAAATTACTTGATAATTAATTCCTTGCATATAATTAGGAATTTACTGATGGCTAAAGTTGTCAGTCCTATACCAAATATGTTTTAGCTTAATGAGAAAAAATTGACCTTTTTAAAATTCATTTTTTTAAAAACAATTGCCACCAATTTTAGGGACTAATGAGGTCTGTCATTTGTCTATAAGTACAATTACTGAATTAGTCAATTTGTCTGTCTTTCAAAAATACAAAGATATATAAAGTCTCTCAAAGAATGCAAAGCTAGGAAATATAAACATCATGAAGATTTTCTCAACTTTTCCTTTTAAAAAAAATGCATTAAAGTTTAGTTAACTAACTTCTTGGCAAGAATTCTCTATCTGGACCGCATATTCATGAGCCTTTAATTCTAATCCAAGATTCCTCTGACTCTATCCCCTGCTTTTATATTGTGACATGTCACAATATAAAAAGCACGAGTTAGAGTCATAGGAATCTCGGATTAGAGCCTTTCCTGCTTTTGCTTGGAAAAAACCTCAGATGTTTTTATATCGTTACGGATGTTAACAATTTGAACAAAATATGGCCGCTTCCTATTTATTAAAATTTTGGACAGTTGGAAGTTCAAAAATCCAATATTCTCTGAATCTGATGAGAATAATAGTGGACAACTTATTATCTTTAATATGTATTTGACGTAATATATAAATAGCAGGTCCGGCACAATGTCTTGATTAAGCTATATAGCTTTAAAAAGCTCTATAGCTTTATTAAGCTATCTAAAATAGCTTAATAAAGCTATTTATATGCAGTTTTTAACAAAAACGTTTTTTGTAAGAAATAAACAAAAAGTCGCAAGTATTTGACTAAGCATATATGTACTTTTGGCAATCAAAAATACAACCTAAATCATAGAAAGTTGTAACATTGCTGTGTTGTTGATTTAAATAAATCTTCTAAGGGATTAAATAACTATAATAATTTATACCAAACAAGTGTTTTTTTCATATGAATAATTCAATATTTTTATTTTTAACGTCTAAAACCTATATAAACAGTATAATTATCACACTCAATTAAGAGGCGATCTGAGGGGCACAGGTAGAGTTGCAAGTAGAGTAGACAAGCAAAAGATGAATTTCCATTGTTTGAGTAATTGTGTGTGCGGTGAGGCGTGGGTTAGTATGATTGCTTCTCATTGTGCTGAACTGTTACCAATCAATTATCATGTTGGCCATAACTGACCTCCTTTTAAATTTCATTCAAGAAATAACTGTGTGGTCACTCATCAATAGCCCCCACACTTTTAAAACTTTGAGTACAAAGTCTCTCAAGGAGACGCAATTTGGTGAGTGATTTATACATGCATTGTATTCATCAGAATTCAAAATTTAATATTTCCACTGCACCAAGGTGCGACTTTTTGCAAATGCTGAACAAATAAAACATTTGAGAAGAAAGTGTGATAAAATAGCTTATAAATCAAGCTATTCTGAATAGGTTGATAAAGCTATATATATAGCTAAATCAAACTATATAGCTTAATCAAGACATTGTGCCGGACCTGAATAATGTAAACATCACAATCATATATGACTGTATTTTTCCAACTCAAGCTTTACAATTATAACATATCATAGCTATCGATATATAATACAATAAGTCAGAAAGTTATTGTAAACGCACCATTCAGTTCTGATAATTTTTTTTTTTACAGCAACAGCACCAATCAGCCAATCCGGCTTATTTTTCATCAGCGACACTAACCGGGTCAATATAAGAAGCCATGTTCGCACCTGTAAGCAAACAATACACATTTGATCAGTATAAATTACAATTACTTTACATACGTTGAAATTAAAGAAAACATGACGAAGTCGTGTGTTCTTCATTTCTAATAATACGTAGATACATATCTTTTTAAAACTTCCTAAACGGATGTTGAAATTGAAAGTAAAGTTTCTACCTGGAATCCCCCAAGAAGACGAACCCTTCGGAACTCATCTTTTCTTTAGATTAATGTATTCGAAAAGATCCGAAAAGTTATGATACAAATTGTTCATTCGTTCATGAATGTTTCGGAAATCTGACGATATACTTCTTGATAAACATTAACTAAATTTTACAGAAATTCTGTCATTAAACTAGAGCTTTAAATTAAAAAAAAGTTTTGTTGCAAAACAAAACAATCTTTTTTTATTATAGTTATTTTTTTTCGGGGGGGGGGGGGGGTTATACTACCAAAAAATATGTTCTATTCGATTTCAAAAATTACTTCAATTTTTTTTTTGGTGCGTGTGGATCGATAGTTCATCAGGTGACCAATGATAAAGAATGGATTTTTACGTTATACGTCAAAGTATCGGTGGTTGAACATGTTAAACTAAAAAAGTTTAAAGTTTCAATACAAGAAGTCTCAAATATTGCCCTTAAAACAATGTACACGAAAACGGCATGTCACAAGCTAGGCCTAATAGATGACCAATTACAAGTTATGTCTTAATTGTTTAATTGCGAATGGTTGACATATACGCCAAAACCCATTGGCAATGACAAGAAATATACATTAGACCGAGAAAGTGTGAAAGAAAATGTTATGGCAAACAAGAAACTTAACCATGCAACAAAAAAATTACATTTCTCCCGTGCGAAGATTTGCATATTTCAGCAAATATAATTAAGCATAACTTTTTGCAGAATTGTAATTCATTTTACCTCTTTCAAGTTATTTTGATAAAAATAAGAACGGCAGACTGTAAGTTTACATCTAGCTATCACCTTAAGTGTTTTACATCTCCCATCTTAATCAATACTCAAGAGCATCATCCATGCAGGCCCCATGCAGTAAGATCAGTAACCCTAGGCAGGCTACTCGGTAGGCTACGTGTTAGATATAGATCTAATAAGTTGATGTTACAAGGACTTCAACCATTTTGTTTAGCAAAGTCTATGGTCGGCCTTATACACTGCTATAATGACTATATTTATAGCAAAAATAACCTGGTTTTCCTGTTATTTGGTCGTATTTGGCTGATGCATCATACCAATATTGTTGTAAGGCCTTTATTTTTGTCCCCAGCTTTCACGATTGCGAGGAGACATTAAATCTCATTCGTCTGTCCGTCTGTTGCAAAAAACTTAAACCTTGCTTATAACTTCTGAATGAAAAAATTTATGGTTTTATGTTACACATCTGTTCACTTGTGATAAGACCTTTTTGAATACGTGTACATTATCATCGATTATGATTTTTGACCCATGACCTTGACCGTGAAGTTTGACCCACTTTTCAAAAATATTAACAATGAATGAGAAGAAAATAGGGCTTTTATATTTATATTTCACTTTTCACTTACACCTGTGAGTGTGACAAGACCTTTCTAAATAACCATGATTTTTGACCCCGTGTCCTTGAAGTTTGACCTTTTCAAACCTTTCCTTATAACTTTTGACAGCAAATAGATAGGGCTTTCATATTTGACATGTTCAATCATTGCCTGTAACAAGATGTTTCCGAGGATGCTATAATTTTCGATCCCTTGATCAATATTAACCTTCATGTTTTGCCTTATTTAAAAAAAAAATAATTTTGGGGATTACTTTTGCATGACATTAGATAGGGCATACATATTTAAAACAATATCATATGCCGTAAGTATTAGAAATTTCGGTTAAGTGTAGGCATTTGAAGTTTTGTATTACGTCACGATCCAGTTGTAAACCGAAGCTTGCGATTAGGAGACGTGTATTTACCTTGAGCGCAGCTGTCATCATAGGTTGTGACGCATTAATGCAAAACTTCACACATAATTGAAATTACTAATATTAATGGCATCCCATCCACTAAGATACCGGAAGTGGGGGCACAGTTCTTTGAATTTGCTTGTTAAACCGAATTTGACAATGGAATGTTTAATCTACCTGCTCAATACAAAGGAATTGAAAGGGGGGGTCAACAGGGGATCCCCCCCATAGGCATTTGTTCCAACCTCTGGAATTTCAAAGGGTCCATATTTTATGCCCTCTTCAGCTTTGTACTTTTACAGAATTTTTGAAATTTGTCTCACTTTTAAATAAGTTTTCAATGTTTTCTCACAATGCTAAGGGTCCTGTCCGAGCCAGCACGCTACTGAAATCTGAAATACTGTTGGATGCAACCTGTTGACTCTGAACCCCTGGCATTGCAAGGACGAGGAGTGCATAACTATAATACATGTATTCATGTCCTCATTGGCAATTGATAATTGTTAGAATTAACAAGGTACACTTTCAATACACATTAAGCCCTGTATTTTTCAAGAATATGAAAGTGATATAAGAAATTAAAATTCATTGTGTTTGAATCATAGGAATTCCATGCAGTAAGAATACCAATATAGATGTTAGATCCGCTCGTATACTCTCTACACTAACATCTAACAACATCCCATTGAGAGTCACGTCAGAGGTCAATGTTTTCAAAGCAGTTTACATGATATATCCAAAAATTGAAGCGGGCGACGGTGGAAGACACTATTTTCTAATTAGGAAAATAAGCACAGAAATGAGCCATTCTAAGGCTTTTCTGCATTAAACTTAGAAATGTACCAAATTAGTGACGTCATATTTCCAGAATGGTCCTCCTTCATGCCAATATTCTTTCATAATTTCTCATACTGGTATTCATCTATTCAACTATTGTAAAACTACTAAAAGCCAATTTCATAACTTTTTAAAAACATAAAATTTTTAAGGCACAATAAAGCCCAAACCGTACCTTCTTCTTTTAGCGAAAGATAGATTTAAGACCTTGTGCCAAAAATCAGGTCCATTGCACTGCATTTTTGGGGGGTAATTTTTTTCATCGGGTAAAACAAAACAAACTCTCAAATTAATATATAGATACTGTATCTTTTACTGTAAAAGGTAACAATCATAAGCTATTTAAAATTAAAATCAAAAATATAAAGTTAAAGGATCCAATCTTTGAATTTAAAAATACAATAATTTTTAAAGTGTTTAAAGTGTTGAGACAATGTTTTGACAGATGGATATATGTACTACATGATTGTAATGGTATTTCATATATAATCAATAACCTGACTTACTCAAAGAAATGCATATTATATAAAATACATGTAAAAATATCTTGATATATTTTCATTGGCCCTTGTCTTTGGATTTCAATCATTCTTACAATTCAACAACATTACTAATAATAAATAACATTCTATGATAAAAAGTGTAAATCATTTTTTGGTACTAATTAGTTGACTAGCTAACAATGGATTAAAATAGTAAACCATAAGAAGTAGAACTATTTTCCATATCACTAAATTCTAAAAAAAAAAATCACAAATAAAAATTAATGATATTATTAATACAAAAAAAGAAGGAAAATCATAAAAATAACATAATCATTTCATAAATCAGAAGACAACAAAACAGAAATTAACTTAATCAAACACGTTATTGTTTTTTTTCAACATGAACAGAATCATTCAACATTGATATGCCTGTAGCACCTTACTATGTGACTAAACTACAATAAAAAGTTGTAAAGGTTCATGCCTGTAGCACCTTCCTATGTGACTAAACTAAAATAAAAAGTTGTAGAAGTTCATTAAAGCTATGGTCCAACAATACAAAATTCTGAATATAGAGTCTAAAAATGTGATGCATGCATACAAATGGTCAAAGGTTTAACTCTTTTCCCCCTAATGCATTACATCCTTTACCCCCTGATGCCACCATTTGACGCTATGCCCCATTTCCCTGATGCCACCATTTGACGCATACACACAACAACCCTAATTTAGCTCTGTGATTTCCCCTGTTTCTAAATAAATTCAGGACTAAAATAACAGCCAATCATGTGTATTACAGTCATTAGGTAATGTTACTATAATTAGTAAAGTCACATGTTGTGAATTCACATGAGATTTACCTGTGTAAAAACAATGGCGCCTAGTCTGTTTACAAGAAGAAATTGGGCCTTGTTACAAGCAAAATTCAGCCTTAATATAGCATTTTTTGTAACATACCTTGGATTGCATTAGCATTCACAATGTTTTTACATCAGTTCTAAAGTTGAATTTTATAGAAATAAAATTTTACAATGAAAATTAGAGGAAGAACATCATAGAATCTTTAACAATTAAGAACAACAATGGCGGCCACAGATTTCCCATGTGTTTTATCAGTTTATGAGTACATGTACTAAATAATCTACTTTCAGCATTTTTTTCATCTGGGCATTGATTTAGATAAAAACATGTATTAATTTATTTTCCCCAAGACTTTTGCAAGAAGTGGTCAACTAAATATATAAAATAGTTAATATAAACAATGGTTGCTTGAACATGATTGTGAAGTTTAGTTGGCTCAAGTCTAAGATAATTACCTATCATTATCAATCTATCTTGATTAATATTAATTAAAAAATAATGAGCCTTTTAATTGGTTTGATATTATATTTTAAGTTTACTGGTATATTTTATAGAAAATTTCTTTCATAGAATGGATAATATGAAGATTAGTTGTGAAAAATTCATTTTACCTGGTTTCACCTATATATTGTTAATTGTAGATTAATTATTCTTAGAAAATTATATGACAATACTAAAGTTCAATCCATTCCCCAAACATTGATATATAATATGTGCCACTTTGATGATGTTTAGGTACTTAATTAGCATGTTCTAAATGTAATGGTCAGTCATTTCAAGTCAGTCAAAATGGCTTCAGGGGGCAGCCAGATAAACACTCTAGGGAAATCGCAAATGCGTCAAATGGTGGCAACAGGGGAAAAGAGTTAATATGCTTACACCATAAAAAATGTAATTAATAGTTTTTCAGGTCAAAAATCTCAAAATTCAATGCATGCATCAGTTGTTCAACAAAATGTGATATTAGCTGAATCTTTATTGCTCTCTTAACATAAAAAATTATAATTTGTTAAATTTACCCGGTATTTAATGTTATTCTTAATACCTGTATTTGTTATAAAGCCAATAAATGAAGGACCGAAGAATATTGTTTATCTGATAAAAAGTTTCTTTACTTAATACTGTTATGAAAAAGGAAATAACTTAATTTTCTTTTTCAAATTTGAAAAATAGAAAATTGAGTTATTTCCCTTTTTTAAATGATGATAAAACTGATCAATGTGGCAGTTTTTGACCTGATGTGGCGGCGCCTGAGAAACTATTCATTAATTTTTTTGGCCTTACTTTTGATACACTGAAACAATAATGCAATCAATGCATGTCTATACATGTCTACAATAAAAAGTTTTCAATACTATTTAAAGCTATATGGTCTGGTAATACAATATTCTGAATATACAGAGTCTGAAAAATTATATGTACCATTGGTCAATACAAACTCATCACTTCAAGTTTTAAGTTTGCATTCCTACTTTTGTTACATTGAAACAATATTGCAATCAATGGTATTAGGAAATGAAGTTTACAACAACAAATAAATACTCTGTGCTTGAATTTTTTGCTCTGATTTAGTCTACCTGCAAAGTTCTTCAATGGTACTTTTTCACATTATCATTCAAAGCTTGCAATATCTCGAAATTTCTTTTCCATAGATCTGGGTAAGTACATTTTAACTCGAAAATAAAAGTTCAACAAACGTCACTTATAATGATCAACAATAAGCACTTCTAAAAATTTGTTTTCCCCCAACCGCTATTTAATTGCTCTGGAAAGCAAGTAGCTCATTAATTTTTTTTCTCTTGTTATTTTGCAAATGTTCATTTAGCATTATACACATGACAATTTCAAAAAAGAGGCAAGAGTATGACACAATAAAGCACCAGGAATGTATCCCATTAAACAGGGGGCATTGTCCTTAAATCATCTCCCATGTGGATATATGAAAATGATACAAGTTTAACAATTTTTCCATGGTAGAATTTATACTGGGTTCACTCCAAAATTGCAGTGTGGCAAGTATAATTTTAATAACAGACTGACAGATTACGTAAATCAACCAGCTGTTACAAATAAATATGACTTATGTTACATTTGTAATGAATTAAAGGCAAAGTGTCATCCAGGTCCACAGAAAGCAATTTCCATTTCCAAGTTGGAGTGGGGGAGGGGGCATCACAACCCAATAGAAATTCCTTAAAAATAAAAAGGGGATTTCAACCCAACAGAAACTCCTTACAAATAAAAAAGGGGGGGGGTGGTACAACCAACAGAAATTCTCCGACAACCAAAATATGGAGGGGCACAACCATAAATTAAATGGAGCCCTACTCTAAAGTATATGTATTATACTGAACATCATTCCTCACAAAAACAGACTGTGAGGGTCCTCCACCCCTCACAAACACACACTGTGGGGATCCTGTGACATCCCTCATAAACACACACTGTGAAGATCCTCCACCCCTCACAAACACACACTGTGAGGGTCCCCCTATCCCTCATAAACACACACTTTGAGGGTCCTCCCCCACCCCAACAGACCTCTCAATTGTCACAGCTTCACATTTTTGATTAATAATATATAATTACTTTAGAAAAATGCATGGAATTTTGATTTGCGAATAACACATGGATATATATACATTTATATATCACTGATATGCAAACTTCAACAAAACACTATTGAAAAAAAAATCAATACAGAATGATGCCATTGTCCATCACTTTCTCTGCCTCTCTGGTGAATCCACAAGAAAATTTGAGTCCCGATAAACACAGCAATATCAAGTTAAGAAAGAAGAGAATGACGGCCACCATCAGCATGTAGAATGAGAAATCCAGGTCGGCGTGGCTGACGAAGCCCTGGTGCTGGTCCTCCCGTGGTAACACGCTCTTCTTGTAGTGCTGGAAGTACAGCACTAAGTACACCACCACCGCCAGCAAGGAAAACAACACTACAATATAGAACACTCACTATTCAAAACTAAAATATTTTCTCCTAAGATTTGAAGAAAAATTAAATGGTTTAGGGTCCGTAAGTTACTGTATATGTAAAAAAAAATTAATTATAAATGTAAAAAATTGAATAAGATATTATATACATTCAAATCTCGTTATCTTGAACTTTAAGGGACTGAGAAGAAATATTGAGATATTCATTCCTATAGGATATTGAGGTAGGGGTGTGCAATATTACCGGTATATCGGTATATTGCGGTATTATCCACCACGATAATATATCGCGATATGAAAATCAGATACCGGTATTTCACGATATTTATAAAATATATAAGAACCTCCTTTATTGTAGAAACTGCTAAAATAAAACTGGAAACTTCTAAGGCTTTTTCTTTCTCGTTGAAAGAATACTTCGCCAGCTTCGTTCGTTCGAGAGAGAGAGAGAGAGAGAGAGAGAGGGGAAGCTTTAATTCACTGTTGCAGTTTTGAATATCTTACTTTAAAATAAAATTGCTAATTGATAAGACTTTAAAATGAAATAAATTTATAAGAAAGAAAATATATATTTAACATTTTTACAGGGTGTATACCATGTGCATTGTGGTTCTCAAAATACACGATCGACATCGCGGTGAAATATCAAGTTCAATATACATGTACATATTACAAGTAAATGGTCGTCCATGTTTTCACTTGTAGCAGTGTTGCTTTAATTCGTTTTTAATAACTTTCATGCCATTTTAAACACCTCATGCTATACCAGGAGCATGTATATATTAAAGCAGTAGATATAGGTCATGTCTTGTGAAATTAGGTCGGGTTAGACTAAAACACCAAAACGCAGGAAAACAGGTCACAATTTCTTTCTGGTTTTAAATCTATTATGTAACCACAATAAAATTATTTTCATATAGGCCTAGTATGTATATTGTTTTAATCTTTAATAACATTTTATGCTACTTCATTAAGACCCCCCCCCCCAAAAAAAATTAAATGAAACAAGAGGCCCAGGGGCCACAGCGCTCACCTGAGCACATCAGCTAGGAAAAAACACATATCAGATCAGAACTGAAAGTTAAGTTGGGGAGGGGGGGGGGGTGAATTTTAACCCCCAAAGGGATCATAATTTGAACGAACAAGAATCTACATTACCTGAGGATGATTCCATACAAATATTACTAATCCTGGCTTTGAAGTACTTGAAAAGAAGATTTAACAAGAGGCCCAGGGGCCACAGTGCTCACCTGAGCACATTGGCTAGGAAAAAGCACATATCAGATCAGAACTAAAAGTTTACTGGGGGGGGGGGGGGGGGGCTTTAAATTTAAACCCCCCGGGGGTTCATGATTTGAACAAACTAGAATCTACACTACCTGAAGATGATTCCACATAAATATCACTAATCATGGCTTTGAAGTACTTGAACAGAAGATTTTAAAAGGTTTCCCTATATGCCTATGTAAAACTTTGGTCGGAAATTATGTCCCCACCCTAGCCCCGGGGGTCATGATTTGTACAAACTTGAATCTACACTACCTGAGGATGATTCCACATGAGTTTCATCTTTCCTGGCCCAGTGGTTCTTGAGAAGAAGATTTTGAAAGATTTTTCCTATATATTCCTATGTAAAACTTTGGTCGGCCATTTTGGCCCCACCCTAGCCCCGGGGGTCATGATTTGAACAAACTTGAATCTACACTACCTGAGGATGATTCCACATGAGTTTCATCTTTCCTGGCCCAGTGGTTCTTGAGAAGAAGATTTTTAAAGATTTTTCCTATATATTCCTATGTAAAACTTGGGTCGGCCATTTTGACCCCACCCTAGCCCCGGGGGTCATTATTTGAACAAATTTGAATCTACACTACCTGAGGATGATTCCACATGAGTTTCATCTTTCCTGGCCCAGTGGTTCTTGAGAAGAAGATTTTTAAAGATTTTTCCTATATATTCCTATGTAAAACTTGGGTCGGCCATTTTGGCCCCACCCTAGCCCCGGGGGTCATGATTTGAACAAACTTGAATCTACACTACCTGAGGATGATTCCACATGAGTTTCATCTTTCCTGGCCCAGTGGTTCTTGAGAAGAAGATTTTTAAAGATTTTTCCTATATATTCTTATGTGAAACTTTGGTCGGCCATTTTGGCCCCACCCTAGCCCCGGGGGTCATGATTTGAACAAACTTGAATCTACACTACCTGAGGATGATTCCACATGAGTTTCATCTTTCCTGGCCCAGTGGTTCTTGAGAAGAAGATTTTTTTAAAATGCCATTAATTTTTCTCTAATTCATAATTATCTCCCCTTGGAAAAAGGCGTGGCCCTTCATTTGAACAAACTTGAATCCCCTTTACCCAAGGATGCTTTGTGGCAAGTTTGGTTGAAATTGGCCCAGCGGTTCTTGAGAAGAAGTCGAAAATGTGAAAAGTTTACGGACAGACAGACGGACAGACAGACAGACGGACGCCGGACAAAATGTGATCAGAAAAGCTCACTTGAGCCTTCGGCTCAGGTGAGCTAAAAAGGTTTCCCTATATATTTCTATGTAAAACTTTGATCGGCCATTTTGGCCACACCCTTACCCCGGGGTCATGACTTGAACAAACTTAAATCTACACTACCTGAGGATAATTTCACATGAGTTTCATCTTTCCTGTTTCAATGGTTCTTGAGAAGAAGATTTTGAAAGATTTTTCCTATATATTCCTATGTAAAACTTTGATCGGCCATTTTGGCCCCGCCCTACCCCCGGGGGTCATGACTTGAACAAACTTGAATCTACACTACCTGAGGATAACTTCACACGAGTTTCATCTTTCCTGTTTCAATGGTTCTTGAGAAGAAGATTTTTAAAGATTTTTCCTATATATTCCTATGTAAAACTTTGATCGGCCATTTTGGCCCCGCCCTACCCCCAGGGGTCATGACTTGAACAAATTTGAATCTACACTACCTGAGGATGATACCACTTGAGTTTCATTTTTCCTGGCCCAGCGGTTCTTGAGAAGAAGATTTTGAAAGATTTTTCCTATATATTCCTATGTAAAACTTTGATCGGCCATTTTGGCCCCGCCCTACCCCCGGGGTCATGACTTGAACAAACTTGAATCTACACTACCTGAGGATGATTCCACATGAGTTTCATCTTTCCTGGCCCTGTGGTTCTTGAGAAGAAGATTTTTAAAGATTTTTCTTATATATTCCTATGTAAAACTTTGATCGGCCATTTTGGCCCCGCCCTACCCCTGGGGGTCATGACTTGAACAAACTTGAATCTACACTACCTGAGGATGATTCCACATGAGTTTCATCTTTCCTGGCCCTGTGGTTCTTGAGAAGAAGATTTTTAAAGATTTTTCTTATATATTCCTATGTAAAACTTTGATCGGCCATTTTGGCCCCGCCCTACCCCTGGGGGTCATGACTTGAACAAACTTGAATCTACACTACCTGAGGATGATTCCACATGAGTTTCATCTTTCCTGGCCCAGTGGTTCTTGAGAAGAAGATTTTGAAAGATTTTTCCTATATATTCCTATGTAAAACTTTGATCGGCCATTTTGGCCCCGCCCTACCCCCGGGGGTCATGACTTGAACAAATTTGAATCTACACTACCTGAGGATGATTCCACATGAGTTTCATTTTTCCTGGCCCAGTGGTTCTTGAGAAGAAGATTTTGAAAGATTTTTCCTATATATTCCTATGTAAAACTTTGATCGGCCATTTTGGCCCCGCCCTACCCCCGGGGGTCATGACTTGAACAAACTTGAATCTACACTACCTGAGGATGATTCCACATGAGTTTCATCTTTCCTGGCCCAGTGGTTCTTGAGGAGAAGATTTTTTAAAAATGCCAATAATTTTTCTCTAAATCATGATTATCTCCCCTTGGAAAAGGGCGTGGTCCTTCATTTGAACAAACTTGAATCCCCTTTACCCAAGGATACTTTGTGCCAAGTTTGGTTGAAATTGGCCCAGTGGTTCTTGAGGAGAAGATGAAAATGTGAAAAGTTTACGACAACGACGACAACAAAGACAACGACTACAACGACGACAGACAACGGACAAATTTTGATCAGAAAAGCTCACTTGAGCCTTCGGCTCAGGTGAGCTAAAAAGATTATATAATCTGTAAAAACTTTTTTATTTCAATCTGAAAATTCTCCAAGAGAGTTCATCTTGTTGTACTATTTTACCTGGAATTTGATTAAAAGTAAAGTGTTAATTTGGTGTGCAAGCAATGTCTTATCTCTCCTCCCCCTTTTAAACTTAAAGATAAATTCAAATAGTCTTTGAACTTGACAGCATTTCAAACATTCTGCTCAAATTTATTAATGATAATTAATCTAAAATATATTGCAATATATTGCAATATTCAAAGTAAAATATTGCAATATACATACATGTTAACTCTCCCGATTTAGGCGGGAGTCTACCGCTTTTTAACTCCATCTCCCGCCTACCGATTTAATTCAGAAATCTACCGCTTTTCTTCAAAAGCTGCGTCTAAAGTATTTTTGGTTCGCTTGGGTATCCATTTTTAAAGCACTCTCATAAAATCTCGCTAGATATCGCGTGATTTGCCTCAGAATCATACAAACGCTTTTTTGTACATAGATTTCAAGCACGGATTTGACAACGACACCAACATAAGACTACCAGTGATTACATTGGTTACGATAAATTAATCAACATCCCTGCCATGAAAAAGGAGATACAGCTTTTGAAAATTAGATGAAAACATTTGACATCGTCTTTAAAAGCACAGAAGCTCACAACTTTATCAATAAAGTCAATAGAAATCACTCGATTAAACAAGCCATGTGGCACATCTCTACTTTCGTTTTCGATCATCGCGGGAAATCTGATTTACATAACAAACTTGTTTTAGATCTCGCTTAAACCATGCCATCATTTGTTTTGTTTAAAAACTGAATGAACATTCAGAATTATTGCTTCTAGGTTATTTCAGCAAAGATCACTCTTCAAAAGGCTAAGTAAAGCAGCCAATCCAAGCAAAATGATGAGCATGAAAAATATTTGA
This sequence comes from Saccostrea cuccullata, assembly GCF_032062105.1. Taxonomy (NCBI): domain Eukaryota; kingdom Metazoa; phylum Mollusca; class Bivalvia; order Ostreida; family Ostreidae; genus Saccostrea; species Saccostrea cuccullata. The sequence continues at coordinate 26,170 of NW_026918190.1, forward strand.
ATTTGTACAATTTATGTCAAACTTAAGGTGTTTCTGTCATCTTTTTGCTGTTGATATTTAAGATTAATTAGTGTAGGTACCTGATTTCATTTAAAGCTTATAATATACATGTATATTACATGAAAGATATCGATAATCAAAGCGTTAAACAACGCGAGCGCAATGCTTCCGCTTTTGAGGTCTGAATCTCCCTCTTTTTCATCACAATAGGTTAACATGTATGCAATATATCGCAATATGGTTTTCCTTCGCAATACCCAACTCTATATTGAGGTTAAAATACTGAAATGAAAAGTAATTAGGTATTTTGACTTTTAAATCACCTCACTCAGGCGCGGATCCAGGATTTAAAATTAGAGGGGGCACCAAAAGTAGGCAAGGGGTCTGGGGCCGCCTTGAGGCCTCCAGTGGGTCCAGGGCAAAGCCCTGCTGGGGGCCAAGGAGGCGAAGCCCCCAGAAGCTCCTGGATTCTAGAGATTTTGTAGGGTAAAAATGAGGTCTAGCAAGTATACATATTTACATTTTCTAGATGAAACTGTGATTTACGTTAATTTTGACAATTTTTGGGGCCGGGTGCGCCCCCCCCCCCCCTTAAATCCGCCTCTGTCACTTCATGTGTGAATTCACAATATCCGTGTTCGTACTAAACGAGTTTTACTGTATCTTCATGGTATTTGAGATATGAGTGTCAAAAAATTACGGGAAAACTACTCACATGCCAGTCCTTTCCAAATGAATAGACCAAGTGGCCCAGTGATGGTCTCGATGGGTTTCCCACAAATGTTGAATGTAGCGAATCCAATGTAGACCAGGCCCCAGATCATTCCCAAGGCAGACATGACTAAGACCACCACCCAGAGGCTGAAGGGAAATAACCCATACTGGTACATTTCTGTATCTCCAGCTACAATAGGAGTAAAGTGGTAAAAAAAATAATATTAACACCTGATAAAATAAAATAATAAAATTTTATGATGACTTGTTCAAATTATACTTGTCAATGCATGGTATTACATTATTACAATAATCTCATTATGTCTTTCAGAAGTTTACAGCAAAATATATAGGCAAATTAATTATTACATTAAAATTATTACAGTCAGCTTACCGTGATGCAACACATTTATCAAATGGAATTACATGCACGTACATCAATTATAATGTGTATACCTGTTTGATTATGAGTGTAAAGATCAACCATCGCCTTCAGTTTTTTCCTTGATCCTATTCCTCCTACTTTGTCATTGTAAAGAATGCAGTACTTGCTATCACAGACAACTGTAATGAAAAGATAATTTTCATTTTATATATTAGGGCTGGGCAATAATATCGATATTTCAATATATTGCAATACAATGACAAAAAATATCGTATCGCAATACGATTTTGTAATATTGATATATTGGCAATATGTTTAGATTAAGGAATTTTGTCATTTAGATATAAAAATGGACTCATGAAAGTTTGTTATTAAGCCAAACAGTAAGTCAGAAGTTGTTTTGTGGGAACATTTCAGAGCATAACTTAAATGAAATCAACAAGGTTTTTTTTTCTGTGTTGGTTACTTATCATAGTTATGTACATTCTGCATGTAAATTAAAGAAAATATAGTAGAAAATGCCATTTTTATTACATTGAAAATATTGCAATACATATCGCAATACAGTTTAAAATATCGCAATATATCGCAATACGAAATCTCGGGCCAATACCCAGCCCTATTATATATAAATTTAAATAAATTTGTAGGTAGCACAGGTATATTAACAGAGGATCTTACTTGTAGGAGTAAGCAAATATTCACCGAATACAACCAACTGTTCAGCACCAACATATTTATGAGACAAGAGTTTTTATAACCCCACCCCCACCCCCCGTGCTTGATAAGTGGGAGGGTATATAGTAATCGGTATGTCCGTCCGTCCGTCCGTCCGTTCATCCATCCGTCTGTCTGTTACGCTTTAGGGTACCCATCTCTTATCCACAACTCTTCTTATACCACTGAGTGAAATTTAATGAAACTTTCACAGAATCTTTATTACATATTGCAATTGTGCACCTCCTATTTTACTTTTTGATCTGACACATATTTTGGGTTTCCCGGCCACAGCAAAACATAGTCTTTGCCATTATAACCATATGGGAGGCGGGGGGTATCATTTAGTGAGCTCATTGCTCACCTTTAGTTTTTTTTTCAGTGCTTGAAAATATTGATGCATCTACTTACTTATACATGTAGTATAAATGATGACCAGCTCAGCCAAACAGACATGAAAAGAATGTACATGTATGAGGTATTAAATCTGTCTCTGAGATATTATTTTGTGTCTATATGGCAGATCATTATACCCCCACTTGAAATGCGGGAGGGTATACAGTAATCAGGATGTCCGTCCGTCCTTCTGTCTGTCTGTTGCACTTTGGGGTACTTATCTCTTATCTGCAACTCCTCTCATACCACTGAATGAAATTTGATAAGACTTTCACAGAATCTTGAATACATATTGAAATTGTGCACCTCCTACTTTACCTTTTGATCTGACACATATTTTGAGTTTTCCATAGCAAACTTTAACTTGGACACTGCCATTCTATTCATATGGGAGGCGGGGGGTATCATTTAGTGAGCTAACATTGCTCACAGTACCTCTAGTTTACAATGATCTACCAGTAATTCAAAATTTTATAGAGGGGGATTTTTTTCAGGGCCTATGTGGACCTTCGTTAATTACATGATCAAGTTATATATGGTCGTAAAGAGGGCCTATCTCATGACTTGCACAACTTTGAATAATTTGAGTAATAAACTTGGCTTTATTTAATGCACATATCAAATCCCAGAAGTGAATTGTACCATAAAACTTTATTGTGAAAAAATTGAACAGACAAATTCAAAATGACCTGTATAAGTCTCAAATTGAATTTAAAATTTCAAAGTTTTTCATCAAATTTCTACAATATTGTCCACATAATTCATTGAAAAAAATATATTGTGAAACACAATTTATTTTTTAAATTAATGTTCTGAACAGTTTCAGGGAAACACTGAAACTTTTCAAAAACATTAATTTTATGAAACACTGGTCACCTATAAGCATGATAAGTAACAGCTTGACTGTATATATTATCTTTGAAACAGGTTGTTTGAACAAAACATGATCAAATTTTTAAAATGCAACATTGCAGAAAAGAAAACAGGTGATATGGGTACATGGTTTAATCGGGGTAGATCTATATAGTACTGCATTGAACACTAGGTGGTTATAAATAAAACAAGTCGTGACAGGTGCACAGACTTCCTGTTCCTGGATTCGCAGGAATGTCCGTAACTCCGGTCACCGTAAACTTCATCGATAAGAAACAAACACCCCGATTAAATGATTCAAAACCCTATACAAAGTTATAATCCTGAATTAGTGGGCTCTGAAGTACTTCCTCATATCTGTACATGGGTGGTATTGGCACTTAAACATTTTCTTCATCACTTACACTAACAGGTGCTTGTGATTTATACACTTGTAAAAGTTCCCCGGCCAATGGTTATATATATTATACATGTATTGAGTTCTTATACATATATAGTTATAGTAAATACTAAAATATGCTGAATGCTTGTGGATTTAAATAAAACGACATATTCCACATGATGTAATATTTTAAACTGAATGATTGTCATATTGTATATATATATATATTTTTTCATTTCTAATTTTTTTTCTCTGTGATAACTCTTTGAAAGTTAGCGCAGTTGATTTCTTGATAATTCTATACGAATGTAAATTAGGCAGATTGATAGGTCAGGAGCTAAGGAGGCCCAAATATGCATGTAAATCTCATGCGGCTGCCTTCGTGTTTGACGTTAGTGGCAGAGGACTACTGGAACTGGCATGGGAATCCTCATGTAACTTAAATTAATGGAGAAATAATGTACAAATAGTGATTTTACAGACCTGTGCTATTTTTATTATCCATATATATGAGTTGAGCTGTTGAAGCTTACAAGAAGTGGGTCAAATTCCAAGGTCAAGGTTAAAAATCAATTTAATGGTACCCAAGGGAGGTCTTGTCTTAAGAAATATACTACCAAAGATTATGGTTCCAAAATGTCTTTTCACAATTACACCTGTGTCAGAAGTCTGAAAGCTTTAATTAGCACAATCTGTTCAAATTTAGGTAATTATATGGACAAAGTTAAAGTTTGGTACTTTTTTCAAAAGTGGGTCAAACTCAATGGTCATGTTCTAGAGGTCAAGCATGTTGGCACCAAAAGAAAGATTAATCATTATATGTAACATTATCATGATTATATACATTTATTGACTGAGTTCAAGGGCAACATGCATTTTGTCGGACCCAAGAACCAAACTGTCTGCCTGAGGCCGTTAAGCCAAAGGCAGACAGTTTGGTTCAAGGGTCCGACATTTTGCCCGAGAACTCTGTCAATAAATGTTTTGTTATACCTTTCATTTTATTTTATGTTTTTGACATACATGTATTTTGTACTGTATTCCATGATGTAAAATCATGTCTGTTACTGTTTAACACCAACGAATGAAAATGAGATTAAGCTCCGCCCATTCTGTGACGTAAGCGGTCCAATATCTCTCCGAGCAGTCCAACATCTCGCTCAGCGGTCCAACATCAATTTTTTTATGCCCGCTCAGCAAAACATTAAAAATATTAGACTTTTTTTCCGTATAGATTTATATAGGAACAAATTTTAAAGGTATAACAAAAGATATGAAAACCATAGCTCCAATCAATTAAAAGTTATGGGGAACATTAAAGTTTTTTTGGCAGACAGACAGACAGAGTGATCAGGACGAACCTAGATACATATATATACAATACGTACCCTCGAATCTTACGGTGGCATAATAAATGATCAAGTGACAGTCTCAATATGACCCCCCCCCCCTTCTGTTTTCATTTTCTAACACTGAACAAATTAAAAATCAATATGTTTCCAAGAACAAATAAAATGAAAGCTTATCAAAATGATCTACCCGCTATACTATGAGGCCTCGGTCCATTTCCGTAGTTAATTCTTCGACTTCCACGGAATAAACCAAAGCTACCATTCATGCTGGGCACATTGGAAACGTTGTAGTTTGATGTGGTGTTTTTATTTCCCGTGGCTTTTATCCAGTTATCGGTGGCAAAAGACCCCACCATTAATCCCAGAGCCACGAGAGTCAGAATCAGTGTTATTATGACGAACAGTTTTTGACGCTCTTCTAGCGCCATTTCTTTCAAATCCTCCAAGAAAACACGCGTCAGAAATTAACGTAGGAAACGCATTTTGATTTTTCACCACCTGTCCACGCCCTTGTACTGTGTTTATCGGAATTCATGGTCGATGTCATGCACACTACCTGATTTATCCATTGACGATTATCATTATCGAAAGCGCTCAAAGGACGGGGACCATACAAGGATAATCAATATATTGAGAGAATGAATAAACTTCAAGGCAATTATTTTCCGGCTGCGGAGAGAGAGAGAGAGAGAGAGACGCAGTGTATAGTACAATACTTTACATGCAAATATTTGAAATAACCTAAACTATTTCTAAGCTTCATAACCAATTAATCAACCATTTACTATTTTAAAAAAATTTCAAAATGAATATGCATAACGTTAGAAATAAAAAAAAAAAAAAGAATTATACTTTATGGGTTAAAAATTTATTACAGAAACAATTTAATTAAGTGCCTGTCGGTCTAGATCTTTTCCTTTGATTCCACGGGGCATATGACTACATACATAACTCTTCAGGACAGAAAAAAACTCTTTGTAATATTTTTTTATTAATTGATTGAATATTTCCATCTCTCTGGCTGATGATCTTCCAGGTGAAAAAATATTTGACTTAAAAAAGGGGGAGGGGATTCCAAGATTAGACGAAATAGAAATAGTTTTGGAATGTTCGTTCATTTCCATCCGAACAATCAGGTGAACATTATATTTTCAGGCGAACCGGATCATGGAAAGGAATGAGTGTGGAGGGGAGGAGGTTGTCCTCATCCTGAAACCTTTTCAATGAACGTTAATTCTTACTTGCTGTATAAAATGTTTGTTGAAGGGCAAAAGCCTCCCCGTTACTGGAGGTAAACGCAACCTCCAAGGGCTACCCCAATCCAACCCTCTCCCCCAAAAAGAAATGAAAGAAATCTCTTTTCTGGGGTTTGGCTAGTCAAGTTTTTTTTCGGGTAATTTCTTTTTTTCCCCTTTTCAACATACCCTTTTTAAGAGTCAAAATCAGCAAGCATCGAGCATTGAATGGAAAGTCAAAATTTTATTTTTTCAAAAGCTTTTGGTATATGAAAGATTTTGTCCTACCTAATGCTAAAACACAATTAAAATTTTTTTTTGAACGTATGAAGGGACTGGTATCCAAGGAAATTCATTTCCTTAGCAACGGGCTCAAAAATCCATAGGAAAATCAATGATTTTTAGACATTTTTCTATGAATATTTTTTCTGAACGTGATAAGATAAGATATTTTGGTTACTTTATTTGTTGAAAGGTGGAATTACTTTATTCTTAAAACACAGGAAAAACAAAATTTCTGTACTGATATTGTTGCCATGACAACGGGAAAAGAACATGGCGTCAATGCTTATTAATTTTGCAAAAAAAAAGTTACATATGTTTATAACTATATACACAAAATCTACAACCACTGCTGGAAAAATGAATGTTGTGATCTTGTTACGGGTTATCTATATGTCATATCTATACAATAAAATTTGCAGGCAACTTTAGTAGAAAAAAGTTACAAATGGTTAAAATGTGTGATAATCTGGCATTTATAAGCTTTTTTGAAGGGGTGGGGGTAATTTGAATACATGTACAGTGTCCATTATATTGGTCATATTGGTTCTGATCAATGCATACTCATAATTTTACTATTGTTGATAAATAAATGCCCATTCAATTTCAAAAGGAATTTTATATTCCTCACAAACGAAACTTTGAAAGGGGGGGGGGGGGGGTAGTAATCACCTTGTTCACCGATCCATATGTATGTAAAATTTTGACTTGTCCATAACATTTCAATGAAGTGCCACTGAAAGTTCATACTTGATATTAAGATTGCTTGTGATCGAGAGATTGTCAAAAACTTGACTCAAGGTCATTTGAACAAGTTCAAGGTCATTGGTAGAAGAAAAGTGCAATCTTCGCCCATTCTGTAACATTCTAATGAAAAGACTTGGTTTCATCTCGGGAATTATTTTTGAACTGTAGGCTTCAAAGATTTAGCTTTCTGGTCCCTTGTAGCCCCATTTTTGTCATGACCTTGACCAAAGTTCATTTGGACATGTTTGACCTTGACTCAAGGACATAGCTTTTTCAAGGTCACTGCAGTAAAAGTGTACTATATGAGTTTGTGCTCAACACAACGGTTTTACTACTTATGACTTGAGTATTTGTCATAGTCATTTTTAGTATGTATATCTACACTAGCAAAATTTTAATAGGTTTCAAATTAATATTTGGACCTTTTTTTTTTGTAATAAAAAACATTTAATGCAATAGCAGGAGGGTTGGTATCATTTTATGAGCTTGCTCACAATAATTCTAGTTTATGAGAAAGAGTCACTATGACAGCTCACATAATTTTAAAGTTAAACCATGTCAATCAGGCATGTAGCATCAGGATGACATCCCCAACCAAACTTTTTTCTCAACATAACCTGATGTTTACCCCCACCCCCGAGTTTGGAGAATTTCCCCACTTTTTTTGCAGTTTTTTTAATGCCTACATGTACCCCACACCATGCACTGAAAAAAAAATAGTTGAAGTACTAAGAAGACTAGTAAATTTACTGTCCATACAATCACTACCTTAAAAGTAGTTTTACTGGGTATTGATTAGATTTACTAGATAAGATTAGTAAATCTAGAATTGATAAGTAACTTTCATTAGGTATTTAAGTATCTATACAACCCCCGCTCCACTTCTAACTATCTTAGACAGTAAACAGAAAGATTACTAATCACTACAAACGCTTTACGAGGCACACTAGTTAAAATCACAATGTATTTCTTTCAGTGTGCACTTTCAAAAACGATACCATGTCTGTCTTTGGTATTGAACCGATGATATATTCTCCTACTGTCCTAATTTAGAAACAATATTGCAGGACAGCTAAGACCTCAGTAGCTACTGATGCCTAAAATAAAAATCTGGAAGGGCTAAATATGTATGAATGTCTAAATTTGAACTGACCCTAAAAGAAATTCATTAAAACCCTATTGGGCAATCTTTGAATGGCATATATCGAAATTTTTATTGTACTTATATTTAAAAACATTTTGAAAGCAATGTAGAAATCAGAAGAGAAGGAAAAATATGAATATTTTATATATACATGTGTAAGGCCACACCATTAAAAATTTTGTTCGTCGGACCCGCGCGCTCGTATTTAAACAAAACGATACAAATAATATTAATTTAAATTTCCCGCATCATAGGAATTCTGTGCTATTTTCTGTTTCATTTCTGTTTATTGTATTTTTTATCTGCTTACTCTGTAAATCAGAAAAAATATAATTGTCCGCTCACATTTTTTCACGCTCCGCCTAAAACAATTGGCCAGAAAAAAGTAATAATATTATTATTTAACCACTTGCCCGCTTGTACTTTTTTTAAATCAAATTTCCGACGAACAAGAAATTAAATTGGTGTGGCCTAATACCTAGAGATACAAAACATATAAATTTGAGGAACATGTCGTCCGACTTTTAACTAGTTCATCATCATCATTTTTATTTCACTCACACCAACATCAGTGGTACATGAGGTACAATATATAGATTAGCGCTCTTTCTTTTTTCTCACAAAAACATTTTGTCAGTTTTGAAATTAATTAATCATTTAATATTGACCTTGTATTAATTATGATACTTCAAAATGCAGAATATAAAGATATGTTTCAGATTCTTCTACTATCTATTTATGAATCTGCATGCTAAAATTTGATAGTTATTAGATTTACATCAATAAAAAAAATGCTAACAGACAAACAAAGAGTGTTACTTTTGGATTGAACATTTTTATTTGATCCATTTTCATGAATACACTGTACAATTTATGGATCTATTTTCTGGATCCCCGAGTCTCCGGTAATACTATCCACTCACTTCCAGCATCAATGGTCTGTACTGTAATAATGTATTCTCATAATGATAATCTGAAAAAGTGATAAAATTAAAATGTAATAATATTGTACAGCTTTGCCTTCAGATACTTAGAACCATTTCTAGTTGAGCTTGAGCAATGATGATGAATGGAAAGCATGTTTATTGGAATCAATTAAATTCCAAGAGATCTCAATGGTTAATCATTTTATTTTAAAAAGTTAACGTTTTTACTAAATGTATTATTTACATGTTTTTCCTGTCTAATTCTATATCAGCTCATCCAATTCTGTTTCTGCTTCTTTCTGAGTTTGGCTTCAAAGTGCCGAATTTCATTCTAAAAACAGAAGTATACAACACAAAATTGAGACCGTATTGATTTTAGATATTCTTTAAATTCAAAAAACTTGTAATAAAAAGGTCAATTGGTTCTAGGTTTTGTCAAAACTCTAGATTATGGTTTTCATTTCTTTCCAATACCCCCCCCCCCCCCCCCCAAGAGACAAAAAATGGAGTATAGATATTCTTTTCATAAATTTACGTGCTTTAAATCTAATGATGCTTATTATTGAACCTAGTTGGCTTAAATTAGTTCAGTGGTACCGGAGAAAATGTTAGCTGAATATGAATTTTCTTTTATAAGTAAACACTGGATGACATCAGCAAAATTTTTTTTTTAATTAATTATTCTACTGTGGTATATATACAATTCAGTTACCACTAGTCCACTACATAATACACTTGTCTGTATCACAATACTTCCAAGGTAATCCCCTTTCCTAAACTAAAATATATTAAGTACAGAGTTAACCCCCTGCCCCCCTTTTTTTTTTACGGACGCCATAACAAACATATAGTCACGGGGGGGGGGGGGCAGCGGGGACACTAGCCCCCCCCCCCCCCCCCACTTTCAGATCTGGTGGGGCAAGAGTATGTCTATGCCCCCCCACTTTTTAATGAAGAACAAAATCACAGCTATTTTGAAATAATATTTAACCTCATTTTATGGCTTTTTTTTAAAGTTCAGCAACTGAGTAAGCATTTCTCTTGAAATAATAGTTGTATTATATAGTAATGTAATATCGTAATTAAATCGTCAAGACCTGTGCCGCCCCCCCCCCCACCTTTTTCCCAACATAAACTTTACTATAGGAAATGTTCATTGAAGGAATACTTGCCCCCCCCCCCCCCCCCGAAATTGGATATTCGGGTTTGTGGAACTTTCAATTTTTTTTTTTTTTTTTTGCTTGTCAAATAATTTCTGGCGTTGCCCCCCCCCCCCCCCCACTTTTAAGTTTGTGACTACGCCTCTGACAAAGGTCATTCCATTTTACAAATAATTCATTATAGTGTTGGTTTTCATAAATTCATAATTTTTTATGTAAAAAGCAGGTATTATCTTAAATGGTAAATAAAGATATCTATTATTATATACAGAATTTTTATTTACCCGACCATCACTCAAGTTATAATCATTATAGCTGGTGAGTGACTTGGTTACACACATGCCGTGAATACAACAAATCAAAATTAAACTAAATTCAAATTAAACTTTATAATTTGGGATACAGTTATGTAACTGATCATGACCAACTTTTTCACGTTAGGCCCGCAGAAACAATCTATGTTGGGGAATTTAATTTAATTTTATCATATTATAGTTTAATATCGGCAATATTATGGGGGGGGGGGGGCATACCCCCTCCTCCTGGTTCCTCATATAATGCATAATCTTTTCTTTTTAGTTATAAAATACTAAAGTAATGCTAACATATATACTAGTAATCAATCAGAATTAAATTGAAATACATAAGCAAAAACACCTGCCAAGTGTTACATATTTTACTGCATGGTTAATTTATGTTATACATTCTTCACTAACTGTTGTAATGGTAAATTGTAAAAATTTCAGTCACTCACCGTAATTAAGACTCATGAAAACGCCAAAACTGAGGGCTCAGACTGCTCCAAGTTAGTAATTTTCTGCTAGTCTTCTGTACACTGTTATTGAAAACAATGTAAGCAAACTACCGTTTATTCCTCCTATGTTAGAGAGCTTTACCAAAGGGAGGTAATTTGAAGCAAAAGTGACAGAAAATAATGGATTTAAATCAGTTATCATATATAACTGCTTTAGTTGCCTGCAGATTTTTTTCTTGATACTTCTAGAACAAATACTGTTTAATATATATTTTATGTTGATAAGCTTTAATGTGGTTGTAGATTTCTTATAGAGTACTTCAAAATTGCTGTTTTTTAAAGCAAAATTAACCTCCAAAAACTAGTTTTATTTATCAAAAGGTGAAAAGAATTTCAATAATCAACAGGTTTTAAAATAGAGTATTTTCATATAAATAAAATAATAATTAAAAAAGCTTTTATTAATGACTAGTGATAAAAAATTATTTGTTTAACCATAAATTCAAGTGCCATGATAAAGTACAAACCACGCTATTTGAAAGGTGCGTGGTTTCCATAGCAACAATGCGAAAAAATATTTTTGGCTTGCTTTTTTCTATTATACCCATTGTTCTGAAAATTTATATATGAGTTTTAACTAAATCTGTTAATATGCCACTTTCCACATTTTTTAACTAAATGCTCGATGCTTGCTGATTTTGACTCTTAAAATTCAATCCTCGTGCCTTACACATTATTACATGTACATGTATTTTTACTACATCGCACCTAATATAGATTTAACAAAAATATCTTTAGTACAATTGGATATATTTGAATATTTTTATCCCGTTTCTCTCATTGTTTTTGGCCATGACCAAAAAGTATGAGATGGCATGGATTGCTGAATTACTTTGTATCATTTGAGCATTATGAATATAACAATTATTTCTTCCGTCTTTCTGGCATATTTTTTATTCATTAATAAAATATGCATTACGTATATGTCTTCTTATTTATATATTTGCATTATTTTTTATTTGGGTTGTTGGTAGCTACACTTTTGTGTGCTACTCTTACAGCAATAGCGGATCCAGAAATCTTGAAAGGGGGAGGGGGCGACCAGTTTGGGTTCAGGGTAGGGGACCATGGCCACACCAAAAAAAAAAATATTTATTAAATCTTTTGTATTTTTTTTTTTTTGGACACAAAGGAGTTGCGGGTCCCCCTCTAAATCCGCTAGTGTACAGGACTTGCGTGTCATACAAGGGAGAAAGACACTCACACCTGTCTCTGCATTTCGTGAATATTGTATTTCGAAGGTGGCTAAATCATCGTATTGACTAAAAAACGGTTATAATTGGGGAAAGGCCTATGTATAAAATTGTTAATGAAAAGAAAATAAGTGCTGAAAGGTAACACTGTATATTTGCATATCCACTGCACTCTCCCACTATGAACATGTAGCCATCAACTGCGTTCACAGGACTATAGACGCAACTGCTTCTTCTATGAGTGCAATTGCTCTATCTCACTCCTGTAGGACAAGCTCTACTACAGTCTCAGTTGGTGTTGAGAAGTATATATACTAAATGTTTCGTAAAAGGACTAAATATCAGTTTTTGATAATATTTATTGGAAAAAAAAGAATTCAGAACAATTTAAAATTGCTGTTTGATAACTTTAAAATTTAATTTTGGTCAATGTATTTAATTGTAGTATAAAACTTTTTAAAAATTGAATAGAACTCCATATTTTTATTTTTTCAATCATGCATGTACAAAGAACGATAACTCTTCGAACTTGGGTAATAACATATAAAGAGATCTAGATCTATATCTTTTTCAAGAAAAAAAAATAAGAAAAAATACCAAAAAAAAAAAAAAAATCACAGAAAAGCATACTGGAGTAATAATCATTATAAAAGCATTCTCATTTTTATCATAGTGTTAAATTACTTATTTTTGTCAGATGATTTCAATAAGGTTGATCGATGACGTCACGACTGCATCAAAACAAAAATTAGGAGAATGTTATGACGGCGCTGCTTTTATCCAGATAACTGTGTTTGAGAGGGAAATACTTTATAAATTCTGATTTATTAGAGAAAAGGAGTATTGATCAAGTGTACTGATTTTAAAGCCGTATGGTTTTCTTTACTGAAGACAGAAGAAGCTGCGTCCTTATGTAAGTCAGGATTTCCTCTATATTCTTGAAAACATAAAAAAAGAATGCTAAATATAAGTAATAAACAACGATTATTTAGTGAACATGGCGTAATGAATAGCAATAGCTCTGCTGGCATATTTTCCATGATGCGCTAATAACAACGTAAGCAACATTTTTGCATCACAGCGATGCACTGAACCATGCACCAACTGAATATTTTAAGGCAAACGTCAAAATAGATAGTACTATTAGTATATGCACATTTTTTAGAAACAATTCCAGATTTTAAAGCAGCCACGCATGATATTACTTTCGGTCCAAACTTCATAATTCTTTCCCAAGAAAATTGACTTAGAAAAGTGTATTCTTCTAATCCTTCCCGCCCGGACAAGGATCAGTCGATTTTGATTCTAGTATCTTAAAAATACACCTCAGAAAGACCGACGAGTAAATGTTTCCATAAAACCACGAACTCAATGCATAGTAGAATTTAATCCGTACAACATCTCGAAGCGAGTGGGGTAGGGTATGGGAGGAACGTATACCTGTGAAGTGACTTTTGAAATCTTTTGTGAGTACATGTATCAATAGATAAAAGCATTAAGATTTTATTAAAATCTGCATGTTGATATTTCCTGTTTAAAACTGTCAGAATTCTATATAATGTATAACTTTAAAACTGATCAATTAGAACAGAAGTGTATAAAGAACAATTAAATAATCAATTTCATTTTTTTATTTGTAAATTGTATAAAATATCTTGCCATCTGATTCTTTGATAACAAATTGATGAAATGTAAATTTAGTCTGGAATGCATGAAGTATACAAATGTTCCGATAGAAATTATTTACATATATACAGAATAAAATAAAAAAAGATATCACTATATATATAGTACAATAAAACACAACCCCATCATGGAATGGCACATAAAATATAGAGTGCTTTAATTAATGTGTTAATAATTATCACTAAATGATATGTTAATAATTATCACTACAGTAACAGGAATATGTTCACAAACATAAAATATTCTTCTCACAACCTGTAAATATTAAACTAGTGTACAAATAGTGTGTCAATGCATTTAAAAAATTATATCATTTTGTAGAAAAAGAAAACAATTCCCCCCCCCAAAAAGAATATCACAAATATATCATTTTATAAGACAAATGTCTGTTGACAAAATTTTTGTAAAAATACATTATAAATATAAAATGTATACAATAAAGTTGTATTAACAAAATTTATCCAAAGTCCAACTGAAAAAGGAATTAAAGTAATGATACCTATTTTTTTTTAAGTAAAATTTTATTCAAGGATTATAATACTAGAACAATTTAAGGAGTCTTTTCTCTTGGAATTCAAAAAGGTGTTGATATGATACTGGAATGCAATGCACTAGCTGCAGAAAATTTGTGAAAATAAGCATGCTCAGTCGAAAAAATTGCTTTCTTAATCGTATGACACAAGGTATATAAAAATGTCACATAAACATATGGGGATATGACAAATATCATAATTGATATGCATAAATTGCTAGAATATACATATTTTAAAAATTCACATTTTGGTTAAACCATTCTTACCCATTCACTCCTCCAAATGCACAATAAATCATACATACACTTGATTAAAACGTCATATAGAAGTTCAGGAATCACACAGTCTTGCACAGTACACATATACAGGTCTACGATCTAAACAGCAGTACACAGATCAATGATAGAGTAAGGGAGAGGATCCAGGGGAATGGCTTCACAGTGATGGCTGAGTTCAGTACCCAGATGGTGTTTGGTAATTTGTATGGATTCACACCCGAGTCGAAACGTTGGGGACAGTTATCAACTGTAATATAAAGAAAATCCACGATCAATAATTTTAAAATTCTTTAATGGAACTGAGCTGGGTATATGATCTCTTGGTATTCTAATCACATCCCCAAATTTTATCCATATTTGTTCATATATTTTCCCACAGTAAAAAAAATCTCCCAAACCATTTGGTAACATATCCCTTGATAATTTAATGCTTTTTGGGAAGGAAATTGAAACCCAAACACAAAGAAAGAAAATTTAATTTCTTAAGTG
Source organism: Saccostrea cuccullata (assembly GCF_032062105.1). Taxonomy (NCBI): domain Eukaryota; kingdom Metazoa; phylum Mollusca; class Bivalvia; order Ostreida; family Ostreidae; genus Saccostrea; species Saccostrea cuccullata. The sequence goes on from NW_026918190.1 coordinate 41,476, forward strand.
AAATGAAAAAATTATATAACACAATGGCACATGCCAATTATTTAATATTATAACATTTTCTTTTAATTTTTTTTCCATACTTAAAATTAATGAAGATTAAAAATTCATACATTTTTAGAATAACATAAAAGTAAAAGCAAGAATTCTGTTAAGGGGGCTTAACCATCAAATATAACTAAATTTTTAAGATATGATATCTTCATTTTTGTATATCTTTATTTGGAACTCTTCTTCTTAAGGAGGTAAATAAAGTTTGAAAAAGGCCACAACCACCCAGCCTTCTTCAAGATTTGTTACTTACAGAGTCTTTCATTTTCGATCATTTCCAGCATTAACCCCGTGCCAGCCATCTGATAATCCGTGGCTTCCTGTTTCTTGTTACAGCGGGCATTCTGAGCTCGAGACATGTGAAGTGTAGTCCAGCTGGCTCTCTCATACACCTTTAATAAACAAATACAGAATAAAGATAACAAGGAGTCACTGCAAGAAATACAGTAAAACTCAGTTATAATGAAGTCACTGGGACTTATGAAATTACTTTGCTATATCCATAATTCGTTTTATCCATGTATGGAATTCGTTAAATTTAAATAGCAGGGGATCCAGAATAACTTGCTACATCCGTGAATTAGCAATATCCAGGTTTGTTCTAAACACGTTTTACTGTAACCCTGATATAACGTTTTTGTTTATTTTAAGAGTGTGTCTTTTACCCAGCATCTGAAGTTAGAAATGGCGTCTTCTTCGTCCCACGTGACCAAGTAGGACTTGTAATCCTCCATCCAGAACCCTACACAGGTTAACTCGTGATCCGACACATCTACAAAATACAGCAACACATTAGGTATATCGTTGACATTCTTTTCAATTTAAAATAAATACTTTTCAGTTGTTATGAGTTAAATAAAAAATTATATGTTATCTGTATATAATCAATAGTTTGTTTTTTTATGAAGATAGTAGGTCTTTTTTAAATTCATGAAATTCTGCCAAATTTAGGCCCCTAAAAAGTTTCCTTTCTCTATATAGAGTATCATTGTAATTTTTAAGGAATGATTCATTTATATGCCATTAAATTCATCTATATTTGGAATAATAGTATTAATTAGTACAGATACAATTGTGTTACTAATTTTGTACTGCACTATTTTGAATCCTAAAAAAATTCCTAACCGTAGTGAAAATATAAATCTGTTTTCAAATTCCAAAATCTAATGACTTTAAGTCTTAATTAACTCTGCCCACTCACCGTACTCTCCAATAGGCCGTCCCCTGTAGTCGACCGTCTCGCAGTATTCAGCGTCGACAAAGATTTTCGTCAAGTCGTTACTGCAGGACTTGATCTCGGACACGACAATGCGACAATCCACCTGTACACGAGGCTTCTGTGTTACTCCTCGAATCCTTGTCTGGTATTTTTCATTCTCTTTGTCGGCATTCTGGATAAAATTGTAGCGACCCCCAACAGGACAGGGGTAGGGGGTGGGAGGGTTCTCTGTAAAATATGGGACAATTTCAATCAGAGTGCAATTCATTTTATCATATCAATCATTCTGTTAATTTTTTTTCTTACAACATATAATCATTGGGGTCATTTTGGGGAAAAAACATTTATGGAACTCTAAAATTAGACATGGGGCTCACCCACTTTTCAGATTAGCCATCCGTATGATGTACGTCAAGTGTCAGTTACATTTTATAATACGAAAACAAGGAATACCTAGTTTTTACTAACTTGATCTTGAATACATTATTTTAACAAAATTCACTGACTCTCCATAAGAATTAGAAATGAGAGATCAATTTTCTAACTATATACATCCTTCATATAGATATTATTTTAAGAGTGTTCTCTTTTTTTTCAAAGAAAAGAATCTATTTAAAATTTCAGTTAAATTAGAATATATGTGTATCAGCTGATCCCTAGATTTCCAAAAGCTCTACTACTCTGACTTCTCACTATGAAGAACTAGACTTATTTTAACTTAAAAACATTTTTCAATTTGTCAATAATGCAAATAAATTTCATAAACTTACGGATGAGCACTTCGTATTTCCAGTCTATGATTTCACGATTGAAGGTGAAGGACATCCAGCTGCAGGCATCTCGGAACACCATCTCAAGATAATTAGGGTCCTTCAGTTCCGTCTCGGACAAGCGTCGTGCGGGCTTACCTAACATTCATAAAATACATCTCATCAACGACTCTGATATAATCTCAGAGAGCGATTTGAAAGACAAAGCATATTTGAATATTTCTACGAGTCTCAGACTTCTTTCTCCCCCAAAACTTTAATGATATTCTTATATCCTAAAATAATTAGTTATCTTTAAATTTGACAATAGATTTGGAGACTCTTTTTTTTCATTTCCAAAATTATGAGTGGACACAAACATGACAATTCGTACAAAAGTTCAAGAAAATATTACTAATTAATTTTGAAATAAATATCTGTAACATATATTATTCTTACCTATTCTGTATCTGACAATGCTGTGATGTCGAGGAACAATGTCCATACACACAAAGTCTACTTCACTGAAAAATGACAAAAGGCTTTCATAATCATATTGTTACAAACAAAAGCAGGGAAAATTCTAAAAAAAAAAATAATGTTTTGTTTTTGTTCATTTTAAAGGTGCATATGTTTAAATATTTTACAGATTTGTGTTGAGAATTCCACACTTAACATTTGTTTTAAATGATAAATTGAGTTGAAATGATTAATGTCCACAAGCATGAATAAATTAAAAATCAATCAGATATCCTTAATGAAATCTGCTCCTGTACCAATGAATTAATAATTTTTTTTATATCACGGAGTGAATTTTGCCTCAAACTCACCATTTCCCCACTAACACCTTGGTCATCAAGTATCGAGTTCCTAAAGTTTGCTGGCAGGAATAGAAGGCATCCTGAAACTCAAACTCGTTAAGTCCAGTGTGGAAATGGACGTGAGTTTCGTTGACGTTTACGTCAGATTTGAATTCAGGTCCCTGTGTGAACCAGGTCCCGGCAATGTCTCTGGGCAAGTTACAGCGAGGGATCATATACTGGGTGGGTGGAGCAACTGTCAAATTAAAATTAATTTTCAAAATTTTTTTATATCGGCATTAAAATTCATGTATTTTGTCAATGTAATTGATCTTCTCCTCTAGAATAATGAAAAGAATGTTTGGAAAAAAAACTGGACATTAAAGAAAAATCTGTCTAATTCCTAAATTTGTTACCTGCAAGTAAGTGATTACAGCAATATATTAAATTTACTCACTTCTTGTTAGAACTAATTTAAGAGGTCCCTTGTAAATTCCACTCAAACTTGTGCAGTCAGGAAAACGAGACATGACCCATCGAATCTGATTCTTGGCATCCTTCTGGTTTTTCAAGGTCATCTACAAATAAAATCTCCAACGATAATATAAATTTCTACAGTACATGTATTTCCGTTTTCTGTAAAATACACATTGCAAATCCTTGAGTGCAATAAATCTTATAATCAAATTTTTTTTACATTCTGTCTAGAAATAAATATTTTTTACCAAGCACTTGAACTTTTCTCTGGTATCCTGTTCCACAGTGTCAGCAACGGCAGCGAATGTGTAGCCGATTCCACTACGCACAGCGAACCATGAGCCCATACACTGGTATCTCACCTCTACAACATGTCATTAAAACTTTAAATCAAAATATATTCTTCTTTAAGATCATTCAGTAGTGCTTAATTTTACTTACATGCGCATCAAAAAAATTGTAAGAGTTATGTCCCTTTATCCAATTGATACATCAGGATAAAACAGAACCTTGATACTTACGTTCATTTTTTGACGTTGACACGTCATGACATTTGCGATAGGTCATGAGGAAGACTTCGTTGTCGACATATTGAGATCCGGGTTCTTGACAAGCTTTGATTTGACTGTCAGGGTGGTTACAGATACCTCCACCCCCCTGATCTACTTCATAAGAGAACTGGTACACGCCCTCAAATGTGGTCACACAATTTATCTTCTTTGGAGCTTGTCCTAAAAGAATTAATAAATCTTGAACTAACTGTCTCATACTATGACAGAATTAACTTTTCTTTCAAAATGACAATTTTTAAAATATAAAATTGTCAAGCATAAAAATGACCATTTCTATCAAATTTTGTCCATTCAAAGTAGAGTTAAACTTCATTATCTTAACTCAATGGGACTGAGAAAATAAATTTGAATTAGCCAAAGATTTGGGGTAGAATATCTAAAAATATTTAAGTACATTTTAAGTTGTAGTTGGGAGTTCCATTTCCACAGTATTTGAGTAAAGGGTTTTGAAGATATCGAAGTTCAACTGTATGCCAAAATTTATGTATTTTAAATACAAAATCAATTTCGATTGGGAATTCTTGGCATTGAAAAAAAATTTAATATGATAGATGAACCCTAAGAAATCTAACATGCTTTGACTTACTAAACATTGTGAAGGTAACGTCAGTGCTGGGCAGACCGTACCAAGGATTCATAGATTTACAGGAGGCATTGAGGGAAATCTGACTGCCGGACTGGGTCGTGATGCAGTCCTCTGGAAAACGGAACCAAACAAGTTAACTTATTATATCAAACAACTGCAGGTAAAATACAGGTAAAGCTTTGATTTTTCACTCATAGTTTCATTTTATAGTTTCAAAATGAATACATTGTATATTTTATCATTTTCATTTTATAGTGTCAAAGAGAATGTATTAGTTCAATGTAGTTTACCTTGCCTATATTGTAGAATGTTGATTGTTCTCCATAAAACGTCTACACACATGTAACATTTGTTTGTGAGACTTCCACCACTACAGAAAAGAAAAAATAGTCATTTGTATACATATGTATGGATGCAAATATTTCATTATTATAATATTACATAAAGTGAGCAACAGGTTAAAATATTGGGTTTCAATTTATGACTGTAGAAATGAGAACAAAGAACTTATTTTTTTAATCACAGAAAAACACACAAATCATATTATATTACACACTGTGCCTCAGTAACCTAAAAAATCTCTGTCAAAGAAGGTCAGATAGAAATCTGTCTTCCAAAGAATTGGAATAAATGAAGTTTCAAATTAATGCAGATCACGGGGGCAGATACCTTTTTTTCATTGTACATGTATCTAGTTACATAATGCACAACTCTAATTTCCCTTTTTTTCATTTCCTACACACATGCTCTGGACTGCATGCACACTCACTCACTCATCCTTAGACTGCATGATTATGTAAATACCAAGAGCTTCTAGTACTAATGCCATGTGGTCAATAATTTCACCAAATTAGAGAGAATAGACAAATATCAATAAATATTGACTGAATTTCAGCTTTCTGGGGAAAAAAGCAAAGTTAAACTAAACCTGTAAACTGGCCAAAGTGAATGGTCATCATCTGAATTATTCAACATAGTGCGAGAATAATTATTTTAATTTAAACTCTTTACTCTTGTCCTGGTTCATAAATTGTTTATAATTTAATTTCTCTGAAATATCTTTTAGAACATTGTTAACATTGTTCATTTCCCTGGATTTCCCTTTTGACCATTAACATTTCCCTTTTGACCATTAACATTGTAACACTGTTCATTTCTCTTAAATTTATTTCCCTTTTGACCATTAACATTGTAACACTGTTCATTTCCCTGGATTTCCCTTTTGACCATTAACATTGTAACACTGTTCATTTCTCTTAAATTTATTTCCCTTTTGACCATTAACATTGTAACACTGTTCATTTCTCTTAAATTTATTTCCCCCATTAACATTGTAACACTGTTCATTTTAACATTAACATTGTAACACTGTTCATTTCTCTTAAATTTATTTCCCTTTTGAATTTATTTCCCATTTTTGATTTCCCTTTTGACCATTAACATTGTAACACTGTTCATTTCTCTTAAATTTATTTACCTTTTGACCATTAACATAACATTGTTTATTTCCCTGGATTTACCTTTTGACCATTAACATTGTAACATTGTTGCCATCCTGCTGAAGGCCTAGGTTGGGGTGGATGAACAAATCCTCACAGTTTAACTCGGTGTCATCCTGATTGCTGTCCCACTTATCATTATTTACCAATGTTCTAATGTCTGTACCAGATTCTCTACTGTACCAGTCTCCGTGAAAGTACGCTGGAATGTTGCATCTTCCCCAAACTGTGTTAAGAAAAAAAAAGAAAAAGCTTTTGCAATGTTAATTATTTACTTCAAATGCATATCATAAACAGGCTATTGCAACCTATTTGAGCAATTATTCCCAACCTTTCTACACCTGTTACACATAAAGACACATACACACCTAGCTAATTAAACAAATCAGAAAAATCCATGAACTAAATTAAATGAAGGTATGTAGCTTACTATATTACCAAACATATAAAAATCTGCAAATTTTTAAGCTAAAAAAAAATCTTTTAAAAAATTCCGCTGATAGTTAATTTTGAAAAATAACACATTTTGAAAATCATTTCCGGGTGACTCACTGACACTTTGATGTTACGCATTTTCAAAATAATTTAAAGAATTTAAACGAAAATTGGTAAAATAATGCTTTTGAAACACAAAAATAATTCTAAAATTAAGTCTAAGCTAAACATAAATATACATCCGAATGTATTTACCTGTCACAGGTAAAAATAACAAAAGCAAAACCTTGGCGTCTTGCAACGCCGCCATTTTCCCAGGTGCAAATGGTAAGGGTAAAACAAGACCCAATCAACACTGAAAAGTCTCGATCAGCAAAACGCTTCAACTTATGTGTACTGTGAAAAATTATTTTTTGTTTTTATCCCTTTTTAAAGGCATGCAAAAGCGTTTTGAAATATATGAATTTTGAGTTATAACGTAACTTCAAGTTAATTGTGTTTTTCATCATTCTGGATTGACTAAAATATTTGAATTTGTAGCTTATGTAAACATTATCCTCAATTTACACCGATCATAAAGAAAGAGGACTGGTAGGCCTAGAATATCCACAGAAGTTGACAGACTCGGAGAGCAGAAGCCAGGGATATGGTATGTGATAATGTGACAGTTACTTTTTTTCTCAAACTGTGTCACTCTTATTTATTTATTGACCAAAAATACCCCTGCTAATGGGACTGAGATCTAAGAATAAATGAATTGTCAATTCATTTAGTAAATGTATGAAAACTGAGCTGTTACAGTGTTAGTGTTAAAATTAAATGATCATTAATTAATTCAGTATGGACTTAAGTTTTGTAGAAGCAGACACTTAGATTAAAGTACAGATACGCTTCAAAACTACATGGCAGTTATGTATATAGATCCCTCAGTTGATGAAAATATGATTCACAAAATAATGCTCTACATATATGAACAATATCTAAAACGAGGTAAATTATTGACATACAAGTTGCTGAATCAAGAATAACAGCAGGCTGGTTTAAAGTTAGTTAGAATAATCTAACTGTGTCTCAGGACAAGCCCTCATCACAGAATACCACCCATACACTCGCAATGTAGCAAAAAATTGCAGAATTGGCAATTGCTCCGAAACGATTTTGAAAGATACAAACGGATTTGCACTGAAAATAACTTATAAATTAATCAAAACAAATCTTTTTGGGGCTGTGTAAGTATTTAATCCTAAAGTTTAGTCTTAATAAAGATGAAAATTCAACTAATTTTCTCAAGGTTTTTTCTCGCTTCAAATTTACACGCCATGTTTACGTTCGGAACTCTCTTGATTGTTCATAGTAAATCACTAGTACAAGTTATCGCCCGTGTTTACTTTGCTACATTGTGAATACACGGAACGCATTCTATCGTTAAACCGGGTCCGTAGGACATTTATCATTTTAACGATAGAACATTCAATCTAGTTTAAAGTAATCATTTCATAAATGCTATGGTTGATACCACTAATCTGACCTTGTCAGCAAATACAATGATTTTTCCGTTATTTCCCAATCATAATAACGAGCACATAGTGGGTGTGACCTGTCGTCAGGGGATGCTCGCACCTCCGTAGCACCTGATCCCACCTCTGATATTTTGGAATCTGTGTTTGCTCTACTCTAATTTTGAATTGTTTAATGGACTTATGAGCTTTATAATATTGCAGTTCATCATCTCCATATAATTGCATATAGATACAGACCTATAATAATTCATGATTTCTTTAAATATGCAGTAAAACACACTTATAGCCAACACACTTCTAATGAATTGATGTTCATCATGTTTATAGTGAAGAGATTTTCATTCCCCAAGACTTCATATGGGATACTTCATTAACTTTATATTGGTTATTAATAGATAGTTGAAATAATATGTTAAAAAGGGCCTTTTTTAACATAGAAAAGCTCTTTAGTATTAAATTTACCCCAGATCAACCTTTTGCTATTGAGCAAATCAAGATTTGTTATTAAGAAGTATTAATTAATTCTATTTTATCCTAGGCTGAAAGAAAGTCACAGAACAAGTATTACCCCCCAGACTGGGACCCCAGTAAAGGATCCGTCAACAAATATGTCGGCCAGCACCCCCTACGAGACCGAGCCAAAAAAATCGCTCAGGGCATACTTGTTATTAGGTGAGTACACTTTGATCATCCAGGAAATAGAAAGGCTATATTTTATTTTACCCATAAATGGCAGTTTTAAATGAAGAAATTGTTGTTAGTAAATTTGTTAAATATTGCAATCTCCTTCAAGATTAATTGAAGCATTTATTTGATATTTGAATTTGATGTCTTGCCATACCATAGTACTGACAGAACAGTGGGGGCATATTATTAGATTAAAAAAAAAACATAACCTTTTTAAAACAGATTTTCTTATTGGATAGAATTAAAATGACATGCAGTATTATATATTTTTCTTCTCTGGATAGGTTTGAAATGCCGTATAATATTTGGTGTGGAGGCTGCAACAGTCATATTGGAATGGGAGTCCGCTACAACGCAGAGAAGAAGAAAGTGGGAAACTATTACTCCACGCCAATCTGGCAGTTCAGAATGAAGTGTCATTTGTGTGATAATTATTTTGAAATCCAAACAGACCCCCAGGTATATCATGGTATATTTATGCCTCCCTTGAAAGAAAGGAAGGCTTATTGCTTCGCTGCTGTCAGTCAGTCTGTCGCTTCACCAGGTTTATGTTCATTTTCTTGGCAGTGGTTGTACATACTGAATTGAAATTTGGTATACAGATTTTTAAAAAAGAATATCTAGTTCAAGTTCTGTTTTGGGAAAGATTGAGCCATTTTTGACAGAGTTATGCCCCTTGAACTTTGAAAAATTCCAATTATTTGCAATTTCCGTTTATTATTTTCACAGAGGTTAGACTCACTGAAATAAAATTTGGTATACTATACAGATTTTTTATAAGAATATCTAGGTCAGTTCTGTTTTAGGTACGATCGAGAATTTTTTGACTGAGTTATGCCCTTGGACTTAGAAAAATTCCAATTATTTGAGGGGAGAGTGGCATATTAAGTAAAATACTTATGCCACTCTCCCCTCAAATAATTGGAATTGCAAACATCTTGTGTTGATTCTTTTATTTTTACTATTTCTAATGATTTTTTTCTTTTAATTGCAAAATATTTTTTGTCGTTTGCATTCAAAGATATTTGAACATAAAATAATATCAATTGAATAAAATTGAAGCAAATTGAAGGATAAGAATCTTTCAGAGAATTTTAAGTTTTTGAAATATATCCATTTTTATGCTTATAAATTTAAATTTGAACAAGATCTTGTAATTAAGATTAATCTTTAACGTGTAATTGACTTTCTTTAGACCTGCCTCCTCTGTCATTTTAGAAGAGCAGCTGAAAAATGTAACTTTTATTTTAGCACCATGACTATGTGATTGTGAGTGGGGCCAGAAGAAAAGAACAGCGATGGGACCCCAAAGATAATGAACAGATTGCTACAGAAGGTATAAAACCACAGGCTGCGCTGTATGGGGCAGATATACCAAATGTAGTGTGCTTCTGTCATAGATTTCCCAATCAAAAATTTATAAGTTTAAAATTTATAATTATGAAAGAATTTTGCGATACTGTTTTAGATAAAGCTATTATAAAGAAGATGGCCAATGACCCCATGTTTAAGCTGGAACATACGAGTGATGACGTGAAGAAAGCGGCCAATGTACAGATGACCGTTGGTCAGTTAGAGGACAGGAGAAGTGAATATCGAGACGATTACATTCTAAACAAGATGGCCAGAAGTCAGTTCAGGGTAGGAATTATAATTTGTAATATACTTGTATAAATTTATAAAGTTTATTGGACCATATTGAGGTTAAAATTCTATCGTTAGGTAGCTTTATGTTTTTGAAGCTATATACATATTTGCTCCTTATTAAATTTGCAGCTTTCATTTTATTGAATGAACAAATTGTGTATACTTGTAAGTATTAAGAATTGATATCCAATTTCCTTGATAAGGCTAATTTTACCTTGAAAATAGCTAATTAAAAAATGAAACTGCGGGAATTGCAACACTGTATACCTAATCAGATTTTACAGTGGTACCTTGTAAAGTTTTTATTATGGCATACTTTTAGTCACATTTATTTGCTATCGTTATAGGAAGAAAAGAAGGCCTTGAAGAAAACAGCCCTGGAGGACAAAGATTTGCTGGAGAGGTCCTCACTAGATATTACACTTCTACCCGAGTCAAAGGAGGATGTTAAGATGGCCTCCCTCCTCAAATACAAGTCCACGGAAAGTATGCTTCTTTATCACCATACACAGTGATTTTGTGTGACTGTTTATGCATGTCTGTCTGTCAAATTATATAGATTAAAGAAGCTTTTACATCCATATACTTAACGATAAAAAGATTACTGTAGATTCCTAAATATATGCGTGGAAATAATTATCGCATTATTTCGCGAAAAGCACCACAAGCGTAATTAAAGTACATGTCTTTATTTTTATAGTGCTGAAATCTATATTAAAACTCTTGATCAACTGTCCATTCGCGAATTCTTATTCTCGTGATTTGCTGTTGAAGAGTCCATTCGTGATAAAAAGTAACGGTGTAAGATTAAAAAAAATATGAGCAATGAACATTCACGTGTCACTGAATTTGAAGGGTCTCAAGGGGATTTGATGAAGAGTGTAAGATTTTGAAAAAAAAAATAAAAATATAAAAGCCTTTGTAGCAAAATTTAGAAGTTTGAGAAAATTTATCAGAACAATTTCTTCATTTATACACAGAAAGTTCCCCATTGTCTATATAACAATTTTTTTTTACCATATTTCCAGCCTATGATGAGAAACAGAAACAGTTGAGGAAGGAAATTGAGTCGCAGACAATTTTTCAAAAATCTAACCAACCAAAGGATGGAAAAGAAACAATAAAACATAAACTGGCAGCAGCCAATAACAACAAACACTTGGGATTTAACAATTGTGAAGCCATAACGTATAGAACGTTGACCGAGAGTCAGAAGTTGTTCGGAATCCGAAAGAAAAATAACTTAAACAAGACCAAAAAAGACCATTCTCGATCATCGCAGGCCACAGAGCAGGCAAGTAATGAGGACGTAGAGATAAGACTAGCCCCAATTTCAGAGGAAACCAGTAGTGATAGTGTTATGGGACAACAAGATGAAGAATGTGAACAGCCCAAGTACAATGTTATCAACAAGGCACCATCAACGTCGAACGACATGTCTGGCCTTAATCTAGTCAACAGCTATCAGGACAGTGACTCAGATTCCGACTCCAAAGTCACTTAAAAATATCAAACGCTGATGTTATTTACTGATACTCATTGCATTCATTAAATTATTTGTTATTGCCAATAAATATGACTATTGCAGATTTTTTTTTTCATTTTAGCTCACCTAGCTATTTGTATGACCTGATCAGAATTTGTTTATGATATGTCGTTGTTGTAAACTTTTCACATTTTAGCCATTCTCAGTGACCTGGGCCAATTATAACAAAACTTCCACAAAGCATTTTAATTTTAAAAATAACTTTTTTTGAAGGGCCACATTAATTCAATGGGGGAAAAAATTAATGAAAATTTGATTATGTTTTAAAAATCTTCTACTCAAGAACCACTGTGCCAGGAAAGATGAAACTTTTAAACAGATCCTAGGTAGTTTAGATTCAAGTTTTTGGTCTTAATCTTTTTGAGGGTCATTCAAAAAATTTGTAGAGTTTTGCCCTAAATTTTTTATTTAACGTCATTTTAGATCCAAATTTGGTACACATATTTTAATAACAAATGCGAATAATTTGAGTAAAAAAATGGAAAAGTTTTACATAGACACATTGGAAAAATCTTTAAAAAGATCTTATGAAGAATAGCAAAAATGATTGGTCATGGGACTACGATTTAAAATTCAATAATAAACCAATTTTCACTTTTTATCTAAAGCCATCATAGGTGAGCGATGTGGCCCATGGGCCCCACCCACACACACACACACTGAGGAAATTGTTTATGATATGTATTGCAGTATATATACTCCTTAGCCATACTCAGTGGCACTAAATTATAACCAAGACCAAATTATAATTTTAAAAGTAACTTTTTTTTACATTAATCAAAAATTATTTAATTCTTTTTTATAAAACAATACTGAGACATAAATTTAGAAAGGCAATTTTAAACAGATTAGGTTTTACATTCAACTCAAATTTTAAATTTGGTCTTAAATCTTTTTTTTTTGATGTACGAGGGTCATTCAAAAAAGTTCGTAGACTTTTGCCCCAACTTTTATATTTAACGTCATTTTATATCCAAATTTGGTACAAATATTCGAATAATTTGTGTAAAAAAATGGAATACCTCTTCATATTGATAAAAATTATCAAAGATTTAGAACAGCAAAAATGGGGTCATCCACAGCAATCGTCGAGAACCCTTTGAGCTTTTGCAATGAATTTTACATATAATCATGGGCTAACCGGAGGGGACCCCTGGATTTTGATTTTGACAATGGTCAAACATTTCAAAGGTCAAGGTCATTTTTAAGCTTGTCATGTTTTTTTAAAACAATTTTTTTTTCACACACTCTAGAACCATTTGAGCTATCGCAATGAAATTTTGCTAACAATGCCAATGGCCATAACCTCTAATAAATGGAGATGAAACGAAATAAAATTTACATGTTTAAATTAAGTCTTGCTGTACTACTAAAAATGCTATCAGGTAATGTGCGCTTCACTGCTGCGAAACTAATAGAGTTACCCGGTAAAGAATCTGAAAACATCGACAATCTAGTTCAAGCTATTTGTGCAATTGATAGCGAACAAGGTGTTAAGTGTTATGGATACGTTGTTATGAATGAAGAAGACGATACAAACCGTGTGTGAAATTAAAAATCAGTCTGAGTAATTTTGTGAAACTTTCTCGACGTTGATTTTGACGTTACAATGTCGGTAAACCTTGCTCCGTGGTAACAAAACATGTTGCTTTAAAAATTGGCTAACATGAATCCTATTTACTCAAATGGAATGAAACTTCACGCTTCGACAAAATAATTTTTTTTATTTTCGAAAATGCTATGATCTATCACTACTGAATTAAATATCCCCTTAGATTCCAAAAAAATCCCCTGTTGTCCCCCTGTCTGTCCCTGACATTTTCCTGCGTCTCCTTGACTTTCTCTTATGATCCCCTGTCGTTGTCCCTGCTCTTCCTGTCCAGTCCCTGTCGTTGTCCCTACCTACTCTGTCTACTCCCTGTCGTCCCATGACATTCTCTGATCTCCCTGTCCAGTCCCTGTCGTCCCCTGTCGTTGTCCCTGCCTTTACTGACTTGCCCCTGTAGTAAAACATTTATTTTGGCCAAGAAAAGGAGTTCAAAATATAATCTTGATGCATTTAAGAGTAGAAAATGATATAGTCTTGAAAACTCTTAAGTGTTCTAAAAATATAGACTTCGTAATAAGTTAACACATTTTAAATGCCTTAACTAGATCCTCTGTAATTTAGTTTCTATGATTTGTGTTGCTTTTTTAGTTTGATAGCATTTCGGGGGGAAAAACGACAGAGAATTGTATCAATTCTAAAGGAGAAACAAATTACCAATTTATTGCTTCTTGTAATGCTAGACGGCATATACATGTACTTTATGAACCTTTTATATACTAGTATATTGAAAAACTTTTTCATTTATAATATGACTTACTTTGAAACATCTTTGAGCGTAATAACTGTCTACGTAAAAGATTTAAATAGTCGGAAATAAATGATCAAATCTATGCATTTGATATTTTTTTCTAATGAATAAAATTAACAAAAAATTAACTGAAAAGAACGATATATAAATGCAATTTTAAAACAAATGTCTAAGTAATAAATAAAAATTAGTAAATAAACTATGAATTTATTTTATTCATTCATTCTGTTATGAAAATACCGGTATATCTACAAATGGACAGAAATTAGAACGAATGTATGAATAGAGAGATACATAAGATAAATAGACAGATACATGAATAAAAAAAATAAATAATAAAATATCAATTTATTTATTTATTTTATTTTTTAAAATTGAAAATACAATAAAGAGCTATATGCGGTATACTGCATATCTTTGCCCCCATAAAAGTCAAATTTTGAAAAATTCTTGAAGTGTGCTGAATTCTATAAATTGTATAAGAAATATAAATTAACGTGACATATTATAGTTTCAAAGTAGTTAACTGACAATTTTTGTTTTTATGACGTCACAAACTAGTCAGACTTTATATCATTTTTCAGAAAGAGGACAAAATGGACAAAATTTCAACTATTATAGCTTTGAAAATTATAGAGCGCAAGTTTGCTCAGGAACAATACTGCAGTATTTACATATTTCATTGATATTATCACTCTACACAGTATATCAAAATATTGAGCCTGATCAGACCTGCGCTCGGTGATTTTTACTCAAAATATCGACGTAATATATACATTTTTCTGTAGAAATCATGCAAATTTAAAATTACGTCATTTTTGTGACGTCATTTCAAACATTTCGTAATTTCTTATGAAAATATCCATGGCCAGTGCTTTGAAGTTAGAATATACACCCGGCCTGTTTGAGAACATAATTAAATATTTCTCCGTCAAAGTTTGATTTGGGGGACAAATATTGATTATTACCGAATAAAGTTCTTTATCAATCATTTACTAGTTTATCCCCAAAATTTGATTTGTAAGTTTTATTTTATTTAAACAGTTTTTGTTTATCCTAAAATATGCTACAAAGTATTTTACATGCATATTAAAACGACTTTCAATTATTTTACGTCCATGACGAATATCAAAATAGTCGTCTTATTATGCACAATCTTAATTCTTCAATTTAATTTTTGATACTTTTACTTTGTTTTGATTGAAAAAAAATCAAACACAGTTCTGAAAGAACAGCAAAGCCATTGATAGTTTACCAGTGACTGGTGAGGAACATTGTTTACCACAAATTCGAAGCGCCACTGTATTTACCAAAGTGAAAGAAATTGTTTTAAACATGGTAAATGTCTTTTTTTTCTTCTGTATATTCAAAACTGAAGTACAGAAAAAAGAAGCGTCCTTTACCTTTTCACAAGAAAAGACTTGTATGGATGATTTTTCTATATTAAAATTAACTTTTTTATATGTACATATGTTTGCCTTTTAAGTGCATAAAAATACAAAATGTCAGCACATAATTATGTATTGGAAGAAAAGTCAACACCTAAATGTGGCTAATATTTTAAAATAAGATAATTACATGTATCAGCAAATTTCAATGATATATCTATTCTGAAATTTAAAATTACTTATATCTTATTTATTAATAGCGGTGCAAGGTGTTCCCTTGGTATTTACATTTTTCTCATGAATTTTTATCATTTCTATAATTTATAAAATTCTATCATTATAATTCATATAATTTAAAATATTATACATCAACTGTTTCGATACAATATGATTAACTTAAATAGGAATATTAAGTCTTCAGTTGGACACATCTGGTGAAATTTGCTGAATGGGGAAATACAAATACGTAGTGAATTAATTGTTGCTTATGTTTTCAATCTATATTACAGACCTTCAGATTGCTTTTATAAAATTGAAATATTCATGGGTATAAATACTTTATTTTACCCGTTATGTTCGTCTTGATTAAATCGATCTGAAGATCTGTAAGTCAAATGAAAAAAAAAACGTGAAGTCTAATGAACGTGAAATTTTATACAGTACAACATTTAACAGTGCAAGTGTTAACAAGTATAATTATATTACAAGTTATGTCGTTTACTAATTTTTATTTGAAAATTAAAATAAGTATACGACTATATATAGTCGTGTACTTATTTCAGTTTTCAAATAAAAATCAGTAAACGACAGTATATATACAACATTACAACAGAGATTTACAAGTAATATTCAACAACATTACAACAGAGATTTACAAGTAATAAACAACATTACAACAGAGATTTACAAGTAAAATACAACATTACAACAGAGATTTACAAGTAATATACAACATTACAACAGAGATTTACAAGTAATATTGTTCCTGCTATTTAAGGCTATTTTAAAAACATCTTATTTGCGAGATAACT
This sequence comes from Saccostrea cuccullata, assembly GCF_032062105.1. Lineage (NCBI taxonomy): Eukaryota > Metazoa > Mollusca > Bivalvia > Ostreida > Ostreidae > Saccostrea > Saccostrea cuccullata. Next base: position 58,037 of record NW_026918190.1, read on the forward strand.
ATTTCATACAAAAAATCGTGAATTTTGGTTAACGTTTTGGTACATGAAGATTGTCTACACTTTTAACCAAAATTCTTACGTATATTGTCATCGATATCAATGACAACGAAACGATGTCACACCCATTCTCTAGTACCCTCTCCGTACGCACAAAAGTTGCAGTTTATTTTCGTAAACTACAAAATATGCCGCCACGGATACTATAAATTTGAAGTACAAAAATACTGTTTTATATTTGAAAATTTTTCTAGAGAAAGACACTGATGGCAAATAAACATTACGATTTCAACTAGTTTTCGATTTCTTCCCTTACTTAATATACATGTAGCGCTCAATGTAAATTATTACCTGCATTTAATAGTTTATGTCTCTCAGTTGAATCGTGTGGAAGCGTATGTTCTACGTGTACCTACGAACAATTTCTAAAACAAGGCAGACTACTGACAAAGTTGGTGATACAAGTATATCATCGTTTAAAGTCAACATTCTTGAAATTCTATGATTGATACAGTGACATTCTTTGCAAATACAACCTTTTGTCTATGGATTTCTCTACCTTGACAAGGGGCATAGAGTGGCTAACATAACAAATCGACAGGGAATGTTTACTTCTCCATGGCATTTGATCCTATTCTGATGTTTAAATTAGGTCCATGTTTGCTCTGCTCACAATCTGTTTAGTTTTATTGCAAGTTTGAGCATGGTTTCTTTTTCTTATGTACGAGGGCTGTTCAATAAATAATGTCATCGGTGCTCGGAAAGAATCAAAGAACGCTTTTCAATGATTTAGTCTTCATGATTTAACTTATTAATCTCTTTTAATCAAAACACATGTCCGTAACATTTTTATCCAATTTCTAATTGTTTTTAGAACTCATTTTTGGGTATGACCCATAGTATACAGGAAAATGGCAGATCCAATGATTTCCAGGACTTGTTCTTCCTTCTGAAAGGTGTTTTTTCAAGTTTGGAAATAGAAACAAGTCAAAAGGTCAAAGATCTGGCGAATATTGTTAATGTGAATAAACATTAACTTTCTGTTTATCCCGAAAACCCCTTTACTCTTCAGGGCGTGCGGGTTTGGACACTGTCATGAAGAAATTTAATGTAGTAGATTCCTGATTCTGGGTCCTTCCTCCAATAAACCTTTCGATGTTTTTGCAAAAAATTGCTTTCTAGACTCCTCCAGAAATTAAAATGTCTCCCCGAATACGAATTTGAACAACAATACCACTAATATTTAAGAAAATTGCATATAAATCTGTCTTAAAGTTTGTGCTCTTGCAATTCTTTGCTCTCGTCAGACCTTCGCTGTTTTTATCAAGTACATATTATGGTAAATTTTGTTTTGAGGGTTTTAAGCAATAGATTCAAGTTCCATTATCAAACAAACGTGGATAACTACAATCACTGATATTTTAAAATAATTGTTAAGACATTCGTACACGCTGTCGTTTTCACTCATTTTTCAAAATATAGGGTGACCTTTGAGTACTAAGCTTTTATTTTTTTTTTTTTTTTTTTTTTTTTTTTTTTTTTTTTTTTACCGTCAAACGCTTTTTAAAAACAGTGTAAACTACTCCCGAAATGATGTCTATCAAACTTGCTTTGTGTCTTAAAGTCAATCCTACATCATCAAATCTTATTTGTTGAAATTTGGAAAACAGTACATAAGTTGTTAAAATTTTTTGATGGCAAGGACGTTAACCATTTTTGATGCCCATTATATAATTTTTTATCATTGAAATCCACCTGCTCATTTGTCTATAAAACAGGCATTGGTTGCTGTAAATGTCACATATTTCAGTGAATATTACTTTGGGATTTTTAACAAGTTTTACAGCAGTTTTAACGAAGCTTTTGTTTTCACTATAGTTTACTAATTCTTTGCCATTCATTTATAATGCAGTGTCTCGAATAGCCCTTGTTTTCCATCTTCTCACAATGAATCTATGTGATGAAAAGTGGTCACATAAACTGTTATAAATTCATTAAAGATTCAATAATGAGAGAAACTCAAGCTTAATGTCATATGATATCTGTATTGTATGTCATATAGTTCAGGACAATATTTATTGAACAGCCCTCGTACGTATTTACATTTCGTCAAATAAAAATGATGTGCACCTGGTAATTTATAAAAATATCTGTAACATATACTCGATAAATTTTAGAGTTATAACTCTCATTGTTCAAGAAAATGGGCAAAAAGTTGTAAGTAGAATATAACCCGAAGTACACTATAAGTATTATAATGTTTTCATTAATTTCCAAAAAGAGAGTTAACTTTAAGTTTTTTAAATCATTAATAAGAACCTTAATGATATACAAGTACAATGTAAGTAAAACTGTATACATAATATGTAAAGAAAACCAACTATTATAATAACTTATGAAGAAAATGATGTTCAGGCCACAAAACAGTGATATGTTCCGGAATAAAGATGTCACAATATTAGACTAGAATTATATTTCAGTGAAATTGACTATGGAAAAATGTAACCAAAGAAACATTCAAATTTTTCCACTCTTGGTATACATGTTTATGCTTTTTATTTTTGAGAAGTAGCGATTCCTTGCATTTGACAATGTCTGCAAAGAAACCAAATGCATATTATAAAACATTTTTGTTTTGAGTTGCAGAATCATCCTAGACTCACAATTTTACACCTTGTCACAGCCAAACCAAAATATTGATTTAAGAATAAGCAAGTAAATTACATTAAGAGTAATTTAAATATTTATGACAGGGAGGGGTTGAAGGGATGTAAAACAATATATATGACAACCGTTTGGCTCAAAGCAATAGCAGTACTATCTGACGGAAGTTAGTAGCACTGCATCCAAAGCAAAATGTCTTTTTCCATAGGAGCATGCGCAGTTCTTGTCTTTGCAGTATACTGTTCTGGTGCAGAGGTAAGGTTATCAAAGCTTTTATCAGTTTCATTCACATTTTAGTTTTTTTCAAATCAAATGACAGATATGAACTTACTTAATCGAAAAAAAGAAAACAGGAATTTCATTAAAAAAGACTTTGAAAAACATCAATAGGATTGCAGCTCATACATATATTGTATACCATTTTTATCATTGTACCCAATACCCTTTATACTGTAAATACCCTTTATACTGTAAAACCAAGCGCAAGTAAAAAATAAATACACGAAATGTAAATAAAATATCAAAATAATAATAATAAAAAATATGATATTAAAAGAAGGGGTAACATAAGTACTTTAAGAATTGTGAAAAAACTTAAATAGTAAAGATTTTATAGACTCATGACAACTATAACAGAAAATTAATTATACACCAAACAAAAGTTTTTACACACATGCTTAAAACAAAGGTTTTTTCCCCCAGAAATCGTGGAAGTAAAATAATAAAGTTTACCCAAACAAAAAACTTTTTTCCTTCATTGTTTCTCTGTGATTTCCTACAAAGTGACTAAATTGTATATTTATATAGAATGATGGACAAAAAGTAGAATTTTGAACATCATAAAAGGTCTATAATTTCATGATATTAAGAAATTGATATAAATCCTCAATTAAAACCAAAAATAAGGCCAAAATATACACCATTTATGCATCCACATTTTTTTGTTTGTAGCAGATAGTCTAAAAATTTATAACTTACGATGAATTGATGGAATATTAAGTCTTGAGATAGTAGTCATTTTCCCCCATATGCATTTTCTTTTATTGTAAAGTTTACTAAATAAAATCAATATCCCTTCAAACAAAAGCATAATAAACACCATCTAAAGTAGATGTTGTTCCTATATTTGTTTAAAGGAGATAACTTACATTATATGCTGAAAATACAATAAACTATGAAACATACATTTGCAGATGTACGGAAATAAACAGATACCTGAATTCACCCTAAAGTCATTATTTGAAAGAGACATTGGTAAGCATAAATTAACTCAACATTACTACCAGAATTGGCCGACGACTTCTTTATGCGTTTTCGCGTGAATTCATCTTACTTACTTCTTTAAAATTCTGACTGATTGTCTGTTGGTCATTCCAGAGGGAATGGAGCTCATTGACATTTCAAGTTTACATGAAGTTAGCAAAGATAGGAAAAGGTGAGCCGACAAAACTCCTGTATTAAGTTTATTATTATTTTTTATTTATACATGTATATTTATTAATTTTTTAAAAGTAGTTCAGTATATTATTGCAGATATCTATAAAACACATCAAATGGAGGCAAATAAAAAAATCAAGATGAAGAAATTTTGGCGCCAAGTCCCCTAATTTGTGTAGTTTTATACACATAAAAGGGCCATTCATGAAATGCGTGGAAAATTTCGCTCTTCGTCACATTTTTTTTAAAAAACAAATTTTAAGATGAATATATTTCATCGTAAAAGCATTCATTTTGTCGATTTGTAAAGTTTCATTTGATTTAATTAAATGAAATTAATGTTAATTACTAGTATATCATTTCAAATACCATTGTTACGTCAAAAACAACGTTCGAAAGAGATTCTAATTATAACTCTCCCTCGTCAGTTATCACGTGGTCTGTAGCATTTTTAGTTACTCTATTTCTTTAAAAAAGGTTTCCAGATCGCCTAACCTTAGTTTGCTATCAAATGTTCGAGTAGCATGTTAGTCTGTTGGAATTAACTTTTCTCAAATTCTTCACCGTGCAGCTTCGCTTATACAATTTGCTATAGATACGGAACAGTGAAGTCGAATATCACTTGACACATTTTCTTTTTCTTCGAAAACCGTTCAGTCTGGCAAACTTTATATCAGCCTAGTTCCTCCTGTATTTCCAGAGTTCCAAATTTTGTTTTACAGGTTTCCATGGTGCAATTAAAAATAAAAATGCTACTCGCTGCTACTTCTGCAATCTCTTCTTTTGCTTTTTTTCCTAGAGGACTTAGGCTACCTGTCAACCAAACTTAATTCCTTTTAAAAAAAAGAAAAGAATGTATATTGCATTACATCTTGGCATACTAAAGGTTATACATGTAAAGTGACGTGAGACTACGCACTGTATGGAGATAACGAACAGTATTCGAGTTCAAAAGTTCATTTAACATTACAAAATATGAACGGAGCAAACATGGACCTCTAAAACATCAGAGGTGGGATCAGGTGCCATGGATGAATGAGCATCCCCTGCCAGCCGTTCACCCAGCCGTTTGCTTCTTGTCATGTTCGGGGAAAACCCTGAAAAATCCGTGGACAACTGTTAGATAATCCTTCTGTTTTTCTACTTAATAAAATTGCTTTGTTGAAATCTACATTCATTTGAATTCCATAATTATAACATGAACCCTATGGAGATAACGAACAGTATTCAAGATCAAAAGTCCATAAAACAACACAAAACAGGAGAAGAGCAAACACGGACTTCAAAAACATCAGAACTGGGATCAGGTGTCATAGAGGAGTGAGCATCCCCTGCCGACCGGTCACACCCGCCGTTTGCTCCTTATTATGTTCGGGAAAAACCGGATAAATCCGCGGACAACTAAATAAAAGTGATTTGTTGAAATCTACATTCATTTGAATTTAATATTTATAACAGAAAAGAATATAATTGTTTTTCTATGACTTTTTCTGTACAGACCAAATAGAAAATTAAAATACCTTTCATGATCCCAGTATACCAAAAGGAAGAGTAATTTAACGTTGATATGCAGGAAATTTAAAATAATTGTGTATGAATTGATTTATAGATCAAATGTTCGGAGTACCAGAGGATTATTACCAACAGAACTCAGCTTGTCAGCTTTTGGGGAGGATTATCAGTTACAAGTATCTAAACCGGAATCCGTGTTGCACCCGGAAGCCAGGATTGTAACAAGAAATAACAACGGCGAGAAAGAGTGGAAAGGAATAATTCCGGATTGCTTTTTGGTCGGTCATGTGACCTCACACAACGGCACTGCTTCCCTGTCGCATTGTGAAGGCTTGGTATATATTCATGCATAAGGATTTTTTTTATTTTATAGGGGCTTTATTAGATCATCTCTTCGCAAGTTCTGTAGTCTATAAAACCACAATGTCATAAAATACAGTATAATTTATCATTGAGTCGAATGCTGATTGATGTTTTTCAAGCAAATTTCAAACCCATTATTTACGCATTGAATTGGTTAGATATTTTTCTCTCGCAATTTAGAAAAGCAAGAGCGTATAAGCATCCTGTATATTTCATCAGCTTTACTCTCAGTTTTTCTCCGTTATTATTCAAGAGTGTTCGACTATTTTCTTTACCGCGTAAATATCATTAATGCAAGGATTAATACAAATTAAAGGAGTTCCATTTTAGTTTATATAATATGTTAAAATAGTATGCATCCCTCTTGGGTGTTTCTTTTCGCATTACTTAAGGCCGCCATGTAATCAAATTGCAGTCGGCGGAGCTAGTAACTGTATTTCTCCCTAGCGTTTATTTTAAGCCAAATTCTAAGAAATCTTATTAGAGCTTTTTTCAACTCTCTGTATATAGCCGCTAATATAGACAAGACACGTTCATACCAGAAAAAAAGAAGTACATTTAATCACTAATTTGAACCTGTTATTTAGCTGGGATCTATTATAATAAAAGTATATAGTTCAGGGACAGTAGATGTAAAGTTTCTTTATGAATAAATAGTACAAACTTAAAATCTATTTATAGCTATAAGTATTTCGTGTTTCTATGCTTCTTTGATTTAACTCCGCCCAGAAACCAATCGGCTTTGAAAAGGTTGTCCAATAAGCGAGGACATTGCTTAACGTCGATCGAAACGAAGAGTGAAAAGAAGCCGCTTCGATTAAGCTCCACCCCACACCAAACTTACCCGAAGAAAACCGTACGGTTGAAAACCTCGGCCTTTAAGTGAAATCTACAATAGAAACAAAAAATATATATCTACATTAAACAATTTTGATGTTTAGAAAGGATCACTAACCACACCATCTGGAGATTTTCAATTGAGAGAACTCCCCAAAATTCACAACAAAGGACTCAATTTCTCAGATGAAGACACAGTCCTTGTTATTGGTAAAACAAGACCACAGAGCGGGACAAGTTTAAAGGATAATGGTAAGATTTGGTCATATTGATCTGTATAATAACGCATCTACATACAGTGTAAACGGATTACCAATTGCCGATTTGCATGTTACATCAACTTTAATTTTAAAAATAATATTTTTAGGTAAAACGTTTTTTCTACTATACGTTATTGTAAAAGCCTATTTTTCTCAAAGACTTCAGACTTTCTGCTCTTGATGACCAATTAATTAAACTAAAGAACAAATATAGAAGACAGACTGCCTCAAAGGATGTCGTTGTTGAATTGGCTGTGTATACAGACACAGACTTTACGGCAATGCTTCACCAGAAAGAAACCGCTAAGAGAATTGAACTTATGATCTTGAAGTACAATGGGGTATATAAAAAAAATACATATTTCTGAATAGATGAGACATAACAATTCTGTTCACTCAATCTTTAAACGGAGCTACTATTGTAATTTCGTTTGATTAATTTAGGTGCAGTTCGAATTTTCTCGTCCGGAACTCGGTTACAACGTAAAACTACAGATTAAATATCTGAGTTTTTGGGAAACAGACCCGGTAATTGTATTACGTTTTTCATTGGTTACAAGTTATGAACTTAATTCATTCTGTTTGTAAGGCCTATTTTAATTTGTTGAAAATGGAATTTATATTGTATAACCCGGGTTGCCCACCTTAAAGGTGTAACAATCCGCTTAATGCAACAATTTAAAAAAAGAATCTCTAATTGCTATTACTTGTATACATGTATCATGTATATAATTATATAATTATATGAATTTTGATGGTCGACATTTATTTTTATTGAGAAATTTATTGCATATAATATTTACAGCCCGCTTACAACAACTCGTTCTATGTTCACGTTGCGCTGCATACATTTTGTGAAGTAGTCTACGACAACCCAATTAAATACGACATTTTATATCTTCATAGTGGGTGAGTACCCATAGATTTTTAAAGCAATTTGTAGTCACTTGAATAGGTTTAAATATTTTAAAACTAGTACTCTTTTCTAGCTAACTGATTGAGTTATCTCTCTTGGGCTTTATATTAAATACATACATGTACTCTAACTCTATGTTCGAGTTATCTCTCTTAGGCCTTCATCTCCTTAAAATCTTTTAGGGGCAGACCAACACAAGCTGGGGGAGGTGCCTGGCAGTTTGGTACTTGTGATCCTTACAGGAGATGTGCTATTGACAGACAGGAAGTAGTATCACATTCAGCTACCGTCCACGAACTAGGACACATGTAAAAATTATGATTTTTCACAATCTGATATTTCGTGACCAAGATTTGCTATAATGATAATAGATTTAGATTATCTTTCCACATACATAATTATATGTTTTTTTTTACTTTGTCAATAATCATTATATTAATAATTAATAATTATTATTATTAAAAATATTACGATAATGTTACATATGCACTCTTTTTGAAACGAAAAGTAAGCAAATTAGGGACCGTCTTATCTAACCGATTTTTCGGGATCGAGCTTAACCAGTGGAAAAATCTTTTCTTAATTACTTGTACACATGTATTTCAAGATTAATTATCTGTCATATTTAATGAAATTTTCTCTTGATTTTGTTCAAGTATGGGAATGTGGCACGACGCAGATGTAGGATGTACCGGAAGTGACACAGGCGTGATGGGAGGAAAAGGGACCGGATTTAGTTCTTGCAGCATCAGAGACTTTGATAAATTTCTTCAGTACGTCTAAAGAATTATTTGAATTTTGTTTTAGCAGTTAATTTTTAATCATTAAATGATATTATTACAAACAAAACTTAAATTTTTCTGCAGAGAAATCTTCAAAGAAAAACATTATAGAGGTTATTGGTAACCTTTCACCAAAACTTTTTTGACCTTAACGGCCCGAACGGCTACTCACCAAAAATCAGCATCACACCCAATTAAGGGTCCCTCTTAAGGAGTATAGATAGACCTACCCGAGTTTACCCGGATAAGTAATATTCAGTAAATCACCCCTTAGTTTATGATGTGGTAATTAGATGATGGTTTTGGCGAGTTGCCATGCTCTACGTATGAGCAATTTCTAAAACGAGGTTAATTTATTGACAAACAAGTTGATGAAACAAGAATATAAGCAGTCCCGTTTACATTGGTCATCATTTCGTCAGTTCTATGGTCGATATAATGACTTTGTCAGCAAATACAATTTACAATTTGTAAATTACTTCAATTGCTGACAAACCTAATAAAGTTTTTACTTTGGGAAATAGATTGGGTTTTTTATATCCTTTTTTATGTAATAGTTCTGAATTCTGAAGTACACTGTATATGCCATCCGTTTAACAAAGTTGCTACAAACAAATATGAAATTATGATAGCGTAAGATAATAAATCTGAATATTAATATGCTAATTTCAGAAGTAAGAAGGCACAGTGTCTATTTCAAGAAGATGTTCCAAATAGCAAAAGTTACGGTCCACAAGAACCCGTTCTCATAGGTAAATCGGAGCTAAATTTTAAATGATGCAAACCACAAAGCGTACATGTTAATTCAAACTTTATTTTTGATTGAAATTGACTTTTGATTGATACATTGGCTTTGATGTGGAAATAATGTTCTTCAGTTAAGACATTTGTTTGTTTGTTGTTTTATGTCCCTGTCGAGATTGTTTTCACTCTTTTGGAGACGCCACAAATTGTCGGTGGGGGCTTGTTTCCAATCATATTGAGACGCCACCACTTGTTGTTGGGGGCTTGTTTCCAATCATATTGAGATGCCACCACTTGTTGGTGGGGGCTTGTTTCCAATCATATTGAGACGCCACCACTTGTTGGTGGGGGCTTGTTTCTGTTCATATTGAGACGCCACCACTTGTCGGTGGGGGCTTGTTTCCAATCATATTGAGACGCCACCACTTGTCGGTGGGGGCTTGTTTCCAATCATATTGAGACGCCAACTCTTGTTGGTGGGGGCTTGTCTCTACTCACATCGAGAAGCCACCACTTATTGGTGCGGGATTGTTTCCACTCATATCGAGATGCCACTACTTGTTGTTGGGGGCTTGTTTCCATCATATCGATACGCCACCACTTGTTGGTGTGGGATTGTTTCAAATCATATACGCCACCACTTGTTGGCGGGGGCTTGTTTCCACTCATATCGAGATGCCACCACTTGTTGGTGGGGTATTGCTTCCACTAATTTCGAGACGCCACCACTTTTCGATGGAGGCTGCGATCGAAACATCTATTCGATATTCAGGTTTATTAAGCACTGAAGGATCAGCGTGTCAGCTCCTACTGCGACAAGGGACCTTGTCTCATCCGAAGGACCGGTCTCCGCGTCCCGCTGTGGGATTCGAACTCGAGATGTTAGGATCAACTCCTTATAACGCAACAACAAAACAAACGCTCAAATCAATGTGCAATGCGGACGACTTCACTGGGAAAGAAAACAAATTACATGTTATGACTTTATCTGTTGCTTTGTTCTATATTTCTGTTTAAGAAATTCTGACAAATGTTTCATGCGTACAAATAAATGTAAAAGAAATGTTTCTTAAACATTGGATTCATTACTATTAAAGGTCAAAAGTACAGTGCAGACGAAATATGCGAGCTACATTTTGGTCAGAACTTCCACATCCGGAATTTCTCCTACCTCCCGGTAATAAAAACTTTTTATGATGAAATATTGTAATGGAATCATTAAAATAAAAAAATGCTTTCTTTGGTTAAATTGTTAGTACGAGAATTAATGTCGAAGCTGTTGCTTTACGCGGGTTATGTAATTTTTTTCTACAATAGCTGCGACATTAATTCCCCGCTCTTACAAAGACATGTTATTGTTTATATTTACATCTGTTTTAAAAAACATTAAAAGTTAAATTAAATATGTTAAATATTGTATAATAGATGAATATATAATTGTATGCATAAATGTTGGAAAAACCATTGTTCAAGAAATCTATGCACGTGGCTTGCTTAGTGTCGTTTAAGCACTGATTAATGACAATAGTCTTCATAAGAAAATAAGGAAAAAAATTTCATGGAATATAAATATTAATTGTTTGTAGCCATGTGAGATTATATACAGCTGTGTAGATTATAAAGAAGGCGAGTTGTTTGGACAAATGTTTACTCAATACATGGCAAGTCCACCTGGAATATATTGCGGTGAAGGAAAGGTAAGTTCTATAGGACTACTAAGCTAAGATTGATTGTATATTGTTTAACGTCTCTCTCGAGAATTTTTCACTCACATGGAGACGCCACCACTTGCCGTTGGAGAGTGCAAATTTTGTCCTTGACTCGGCACTGAGGGCCATTGAGCCGGGAGGGATTTTTTTCGTGCCAGCATCTACTGCGACACGGGACCTCGGTTTATACGGTCTCATCCAAAGGACCGGTCTCCACGTCCCACAGTAGGATTGGAACCCGTGACGTAAGGATTGACTCCTTACTTTGCGACTCTACTGTCTCTAGAGCAGACTTCTAACCACTGCGTCACGCGGGCGGCTACGAAGCTAAGAAATGCAGATTGAATGCTTTTGAAAATCCTTTTATACTAACTGTAAGATAAGTATCTAAAGTGATTTTTTTCAGCTTTGCCTGAATCATAAATGTCAGACATTTGAAGAGGTCAATATGAAATCTGGTGTTGTCAGGCCCCGGGGGATGGGGACAGTGGGCAGATTGGCAGCCCTGCTCCAGGACTTGTGGGACAGGGTTAACTTACAGGAGGAGATTCTGCAACAATCCAAGGTTTTAAATATTGAATCTACAATAAAAAATCAAATATTTCCGTGGAATCAATTTTTCATAAGTAGAGAACAAAATGATGAAGAAGCGTTGCAATTAAGTTGATAATTTTTTGGAGGATATGCATTCACGAATTTCAGTATAATCAAATTTTGCACTTTATGGACAATCTTATTCTTATGTTTGCCAAGTAATATTGATGTTCTGTCAAAATCTACAGATATATTAGATTTATATAAAAAAAAACGGCCACTCTTCAATATCACTCCAAAGCTCTTTACTAAATGACATTCAACAAAAAGATGTTCATTTGACTCAATAGAGAGGTTTAGCAAACCAACGTGTACGCGTACGTGTACGTGTAGCACCAGAAATCTGTGCATTACGTCATCACTTTTGCTAATGACGAATTTCTACACGTATCTTCTTACGCAAATAACGTGTACATTGCCAAGTACACGTAATTTAAAACTTGTAGCTTATAATTCTTTAACTGCTGTTTATTTTTCAAAAAGTGTGCGTTTTTCTGAAACCTGAATATTTAATGCAAATACTGATATAAGAACTGGACGTCAGTTGAAAAATATTGATTTATAAGGAGTTAAAATAGCAACATCTAGATTTTCGAAAAAGATTTTGACCGATTAAAAATATGAGAACTCTGTACTTTCTTTTTCTCATAAGTACATGCATATATTTATGTAGAACGGTGATAAACGAATTAAAATTATTGCTTTTGCGGATGATATTTAAATGTAAACCACTTTTACGTTTAAAAACTTACAAGTACAAGTACAGGTTATACTTTGCTAAACAAGAAAAAAATGTTGACGTGTACGTGTAATTCTAACTTGTAGTTTACACGTACATGTACACGTACAAGTGAGCTTGCTAAACCTCTCTAATGTCAGTCTTACAGAAACTACAAGCTGGAGTATCCTTTATCTTAAGTTTAAAAAGATTTAAATTTGTTGGAACTATTCTATGTAAAATTTGAAATTGTAGCCACTGAACTTTTGATTCTTGTTTGATTTTTAAAGGAAGTTCAAAAATTTTACTCCATTTGGGCAAGATGAATAGATATATATTTTCATTCCATTTTAAAATTGAAGTACTTGTTTCTTTTTTCTATTAATAAGAATATCATACATGTCTTTACAATCTTTAATTTTGATATAAAATATCTTCACAGAACTGGGTACATTTTGTCTCTAAGAAAAACCAAATTCATTTATTTTGTTTTTTGTTAACAAATCTCTCTATCATATACAGCCTGTTTCAAACCAGAAAATTCAACTAGATTTGTTTTTACACCAAGATCTTTATATTAAACGTGTCTAGGCTTTAGAAATTATTTATGAAAGCAAAACCAGCATTAAAATAACTTTTAATAAAGACAGAAGACCCACATATGATGATTTTTGGATTATACCAGATGTAATCTTGGAATATATTTTATTTTCTGTTGTTCTTCACAACATATTTTAAGCTATCTTCTAAGGACTTCGAACAAAAAAAGATTTTGTTATTTCCTTACATAATTAAGCAGTAAAGTCTTTACCCATTAATCAAAGATTTTTAATGTCTGTATGCATTGGTGATTGAATTAATGTTACCCACTTGGAATCAAATTGGATTTATCTTCAAAAAACTTGTTTTTGCTTATGGATGATTATAACTGAGAAAAAATATCAGAAAGTTTGAACAAAGTAACGGTGTACACTGTATATTATATAATTTCAATATTACTTTTTTATATCGATATAAAGCCCTTTGAACCACCCGGGTTGTGAAGGCGGAGATGACAATGGATATGAATCTAGGACTTGTAATCCGCAGGTAGGCAAACCAAAAAGAACACGTTCACAATCACTGATATTGTAAAGCGTACTCATCATTGGATCTAATAATTAAAGTAAAGAACGTGCAAATATTGTACCTGAAATGATAAATTAATATAGTTTATAATTAATTTAAGCCCTGTCCAAACGACAGTTCCGACATGAACACCCTTATAAATCAGCGGGCGTCTGAAACCTGCAGTAGATTGTTAAAGAATAAAGTATTGGACTCTACAAAGTACACATCAGTTGGGAGGAAAATGGACTGGCATGGTAAGAGAGAGAGAGAGAGCGTCTTTAATTTTAATTTGTTCACATATATAAAATAATTGAAAAGTCTGCTGCTTTACAAATGTAGCCTGTAATTTCGTTTCTACATCGTAACTGAGTATAATCTAGAAATTCACGAAAAAACTTAATGATATGTTGGAGACTCTTTAAAAACTCACTACTTTAGGTCATTTAAAGTGTGAGGTGTCATGTGATCCGGTGCCGGGGTACACGACGCCCGGTTTTACAAGGTTTGGCTTAATCCCCCAGGGAACTCTGTGTGAAGGACCCGCTGAAGAATTGGGCCAAAAGTGGTCAGATTACAGCTACAGATGTCTTGACGGCTATTGCAGGGTATACAGTAATGCACGATTATACCGAACAGTGATAAAGCCTTCTCTTGTTTATAACGAAATTTCACTATTTATAATTGATAATATAAGATGTTAAATGCAACAAAAGTATTTCGGTTGCCCCTGGCAATTAGCTATATATGTGTTCTGAAGTATTTAAACATATACAACGAATGAATATTAGTACTTTAGATGAAGAGAACAAGTCTATTGATATGTTCACCCTGATAGTGTAATATATATAAAATGTATTTTGTCTTAGTTTTTCGGTTGTAACGGTGAGCTCAACGCTAAATATGACGTCTGCGGTGTTTGTAAAGGAGATGGTTCTACGTGTGACGTAGTAAAAGGAGTGTATACGGAGACAACAGCATTAGGTATGTACCCTACCATTACTTATATACTAAAATATATTATACATTTTTTAAACCTGTTATTTACAGCCCTGTATAACGGTGAGATTAAAGAAGGGTTTAGAGGAATTAAAAAATCAAATGTTTAAATGAAAAAGGGAGGATATAGCAATGATTGATCGACCTCAAACAATACAAAACTGTGAATAGGTCATAAACATTGTCCCCTCGACACTCAAGAGGTGGGATTAGGTGCCTAGGTGACACAAGCATCCCTTATTTTATCGGTCACTCCCGCCATGAGCCATATGTATTGATCAATTAGACAGAACATTTTGTAGAAAAAAATTAGTACTAAAGAAAGGGCTCATATAGTGTATGAAACAAGGCAGCCTAAAAAGACCCAGACGAGTGATAAATTTGCTATTTAAGGTCATTTAAATGACCATATCATTTAGGAAATATTGACTTTAAATAAGACCTTCGAAAATTTATTAATTCACATTCATCTCGAATGAAATTGATTTTCTTTACTGTGTCAATGAATTAACTTACTGTTTTCAGGTACAAGAAAGATAATCACAAAGATACCCGTTGGAGCGACTAATATACGTTTCTGGTTTGACTGGCAAACAATCATGAGGGAAAACTATGTAGGTAATATATTTGCATTCTTCAAAATCTGGCAAACTTAACCTACCGTATGTTTTCAACAGGTTTTTATTGTATTGTATTCGCAGATTCTTCATTCGAGTACATGTATTCGGAGGCAATTTGTTACTTAGATCTTGCAAAATAAATTATCTTTTTATAAAAATGAATTCATCTGCATTTTTCTCAGAAATCTACAACAAAGATGGACGTGTAATTCTGTCTAGCATTCAACAATTGATATGGGATACCACAAAAAACCCAACAAATTTCGCCGGTACGTATTGGATGTATACTTTCTGGCGTCAAGATCTCTATGCTAAAGGACCCCTCACCGAACCCGTCATCATTAAGGTAAAGTCTCAATAGTCTTTATCAGTCAAAAGGAATACTTATAAAGTAAACCAACTACTGCAAATTACGTTTTACTAGCGAAAACTTTATGTTTGCGTTTACAAGCAAGACGGTGTACTCACGAAAATTTCATTCTAATGTACATTAGTTTTCCAAAGATAATATACAGTGCCGACCAGACCCAACCTGACACCCAAGCAGTCCCAGAAATCAGTCCCCAGGACTGCTTTGGGACCGCTGTGGGACTGCTCTGGGACTGCTTAGTGTCAGGTTGGGTCTGGTCGGTACTGTACTTGTGAAGCAGTAACCAATATTCATGACAGTTTTGTCTCGATCGCTAATAAGTGTAAATGTTTCTCTCGCGAAAACAAGATGTATGGAATCATTCTTCACAAAATTTGTTTGTGACAAGTAGTCGGATAATAGCTCTTTGGAACTAATGTTTTTTGTTGATTTACCCGACCTTAAATAAAAATTATCTATTTTTTATCTTATGACTAGAAAAAATATTTACTCGTAAATAAAGGTCGGCAAACTTATAGATATTTAAAGGTGATTTACAGTACGTATTTATAAAATGCATCATTCAATAATCTTTTCAGCACTACAGATATGGTGACAAGAAAAATACTGGTATTAACTATACGTATTCAGTACCAAAATCTGGTAAGTGGACACGTGTTAACATAAAAATATTTTGTTTGTAAAGCAGTCATTACTATTTATGCATATATATTTATAAAGTAAATTTTATTTTACTTTAGGTCAATAAATAATCATAATCATGTTGATTAATATAAAAGTGTCCTCCCATGCTTACAATGAGAGTATAGTATATTAAAAGTCGGTTAATATTGTGTATATCCTTTGAAGCAAAGACTTGTCAAGGGCAGTGTGCTAACGGTGGAACATTCAACACAGAGATCTGCTCATGTGACTGTCCCAGTGGATTTTATGGTGAGGCCATACGATTAAATCCATGTTTTCTTAACTTATATGAATCCCATTATAAATGGTGAAAATTTAGTATTATTTTCGGAAAAATACCATGGCTGTTGTGAAATATGTGGAAATTACAAAGAGTATTCGAGCTCAAACGTGGATATCCAAAACATCACAGGTGAGAGCAGGTGTCATGAAGGAGTTAGCATCCTCTGCCAACCTTTGTAGTACATGTACTTATACATATACATGTAAGACCAATATATACATGTAACAAGGAATTGAAGGAAAATACAGATATTGTCGCTGAGATTTTTAAGCAAACTTTGGCCAGGGAGGTTTAATGTAATACATTAAATTTTAAGGTACGAATTTTGATGCACCAGAAGTGCACTCCGACAAATTATGTTTCTAGGGAAAATAATGTATATCAAATATGTGCACCTCTGACTCCACTACTTAGTAGTGGAGTCAGAGGTGCATATACAAAGAATGAATATACTGGACATAAAACATAGGGAAAATGATAAAAGGATTGAATGGTTTCATATTTAAAAGATCCCATATAAATTCTGCCAATTATCACAACTGATTTCTAAAACAGGAACTGATTGCACAAGTCACTGTAACACTTACTGCTTCAACGGTGCAACAGTTGATCAGTCCAACTGCGCATGTCAGTGTAAGGAACACCAGACCGGAAGTCAGTGTAAATGTGAAGCAGGATACGGCGGAGAAGACTGTAAAACGAAAATATAGAACAACACGACGAACTGATGTATCAAAACAATAATAATATTCCGATATAACTATTTTCTTCCTCATTTCTGAAAGTCTTTTTTTCAACTGACTGCCCCAGGAACAATTTAAAGCAACATGTCTAGATGAATTTCTCCTGAATTTTGTACTTGTTATTTTAACTTCTTTAAATTGTTCTTTTGGAAGTCATAGATCTTTATGCACATAGACCATTCACAGGCGCTTGACGTTTTAACCTTTCTTTTCATAAATAAAAATATCCTCTATATTACATAGAATATATAGAGGATATTTTTATTTATGAAAAGCAAGGTTAAAAAGTTCAATCGCCTGTGAAACCATTATACAAGATACAAGATACAAGATTTTATTAACCCGGAGGAGTAAAAAGATTTACAAATAGAAGGAGGAGGATCCAAATGACAGAACAAGCATGATGATGATATTACAAATAAAGAGCAATTGTTAAAAAAAAAAACCCAAAAAAAGTATATAAGAGATATACTGAATATACATACATGTATCGTATTGTAAGTTACATACAAATATATATAATTTATACATATATATATATAGTTAAAGGCAAGAAACTGGGAAAGAGGTATATAATTTTTTTTTATGCTTATCACAATATCTTCAATTAAGGTAAATTACTAAGGAATCCAGCAAGTGATCTAAGGATGTCTGGGTCTTCATTAGTCATGAGCCAATAAAATTGATTATCATAAGATAGAGACTGAAAATTTTTACATTTAATTTTACAAATATTTATGAGTTCAAGTCTTTGTACATTAAGATGAGGACAAACAAGGAGAAAATGAATTTCATCCTGAATCTCGTTGTGATGACAAAGTGAACAAATTCGTTCCTCTCTAGGTATTTTTTGATAACGTCCAATTTCAATTTTAAGCCTGTGAGCCGATATTCTTAACTTTGTTAAAACTGATCTATGTTGATTGTTTGTAAGAATATCTAGATAAGGTTCAAAACAAAATTTAGTCTTTATGCTGGTAAAGGTAGACAATTTGCCATCTTTATGTAAATTCCTGTCTTTTTCCCATGTTAATTTATAGAAATTCAGTAATATTCTTTTCAAATTGATTTTAAATTGTGGGGTTGACATACCTAGGAAATCACTAATTTTAATATCAATATGGTTAAGTAAGAAGTTAACACAAGAATACCATGAAGTAAAACCATTTTGGTGTAGTGTTTTAGAGCAGTTAAAAGCCTCACTAAGCAAGGGAAATTCACCATCTAGATTCTCTAATCTATGCCAGTATGACAACATATTTTTAATGACATCAAAATGTAAATTCAAACGTCCTAGCTCAGATCTTACAGCAAAATTGCTGCTTTTACCATGAACCATTAGTAAATGTTTGTAAAATTTAAGATTTAGAATTTCGCCTTCTAAGCTTTGGTATATTTTGTCTAGTGTTATATTTGGATTTCTCTTAAATTTAGAGGTTGTTGGGTAAAAAAAACCCATAACTCTGAACCATACACGATAATGGGTTTAATAGTGTGGTCAAATACATTTAAAGCAGTTCTAATTGATGGATTAAATGTGAGAAAGTCTTTTTGAAGTTTGAAATAGGCTTTTTTGGCTTTGTTACAACAATCATTTTTAGCATTACTTAGTGTTCCAGATGCATTAACAGTCAGACCCAGATACTTGTATTGTTTAACACATTCAATATTGTTGTTATCCAGATGGAAGGGAATTTTAACGTGTTTACCAGATGAATTGAAGACTATAATTTTGTTTTCTTTGTATTAACTTTGAGACACCAGTCCTTACAGTATGTACTTAGTATATCGAGTTTTTCTTGTAGACCTTCAGCAGTTGGGGAGAGAAGTGCCATGTCATCAGCATATATTAGGCAATGAATGGACATAGATGAATCATTGTTTAATTTTACAAAACTTTTAGAATTTGACAGATAATTTGATAGATCATTGAGATAAATCTTGAATAGGTTTGGGCTCATGTTATCACCTTGTCTAACCCCATTGTAAGTACGGAAGTGACCAATTAATTTGTTACCCAGTTTAATAGAAGAATAGCTTTTAGAATACATATCCTTAACAATTGAGTAAAATTTAGTGCTAATACCAGCTTTTAGTAGTTTAAGCTTCAGACCAGCATGGTTTATACTATCGAAGGCCTTATGAAAGTCAACAAAGCAAGCATATAGCTTCCCTTGTTTTGATTTGCAGTATTTTTCAACAAGTGTTTTCAAGACAAAAACATGATCTGAAGTTCTAGCTTGTTTTGTAAATCCTATTTGACAAGGATTGATTTTATCATTGCATTTTAAATATTTATCTAATCTTGAGTTAAGAATATAGTTAAAGAGTTTGCCAATTGAGCTGGTTATTGTGATTCCTCTATAATTGTTGGGATCATTAGTGTTGTTAGATTTGTATACTGGAGTAATGTATCCTTCACACCATGAAGAAGGATAATATCCATGAGTTAAGCAACCATTAAAGATTTTCAGTAATATTGGTACCAAGACCGTTTGACCATGTTTAAGCATTTCATTGCATATTCTATCAGTACCAGCTGCCTTACCATTTTTTAGTTTACCTATTGCTTTACTTATTTCATTGAAAGATATTTTGTAGTCAAGTTCATCAAATATGGGTGTTGTTGTTTTCTCAGCTTGTTTTAGTTGGTCTTTAAGAAACTGATCTCGATCGAGGAAATCCTCATGAGTTTTATTCAATTTTTTTGAAGTGGTTTAACCACTCATTATTAGAGATTGATGTATCAATTGTCTTTGTATTTCCAGTTCTTAATTCGCCTATAAGTTTCCAATATTTTTTTTGGATCAGTTGAATTTAAAGCATTTAGGTTGTTGATAATATTAGAATGGTATGTTCTAAATTTTTGTTTTCGTAGTTTGTTATATATTCTATATGCTTTGTAATATTGATTCTTAATATTGATATCTCTGGGGTAGTGGCCAAATAAAGTTCCCTTCCTAACTAGTTTTGAGCGCATATTTATCAACTCGTTATCAAACCATTTCTTTTTATGTTTAGCAGAGCTTTTATTACTTTTACATGTTTTATTTTTAGGTAAGTTTGGTTTTAATGACATAATGGCTGCAGCTTCCAGGGAATCTTTTAATCTATTTATTGTCAATTCTATAGATTCTATGTCATTGATGCTCATGGTGTTATCAAGATTGCATTTTATTTTGGGGGATTGTAATGCCTCTATAAATTTAATAGCAGAGTCTTCCCCCCACTTAAAGGATGAATGGGTCTTGTAATTATTATTATCTATACTATTTTCTCTATTAGAAGAATCATGTTGAGAAAAAATATTCCATGATAACATACAGTGGCAGTCAGATAATGTGGAAATAAAATCTGATACTTCAAAAAACAAAATACGTTGTACAATTTCTTCATCAGTTAAAAGATAATCAACAACACTACTTCCATGATAATTATGGCAAGTGAAATTTCCAAAAATGTCACCAAAACATCTTCCGTTCATAATACGAAGTTGGTTTCCAATACATAAATCTATTAGTTCTTTTCCTCTCTTATCCACACAAGTGTCTCTATTAACTCTTTTGAAAATATCATTATCAATTTTATATGTTTCAAATAAGGGTAAATATTGGTTGTTATCATCTAGTATATAATCAGTTGCATTTCCTGTTCTAGCATTAAAATCTCCACAAAGCATTATATTTCCTAAATCTTTATATTGATTAATATCCTTCTGTACGAGTTCCAGAATATTAACATTATTTCGTGTTATTGCAGGTGATCCCTCAGGGGGGTTGTAAACAGTACATATATACAAATCTTTATCAAAATTAAAAAAAGTTTTTTCTAATTTGATCCATTGATACTCACTACATGTATTTTTAATTACAGAAACATGATCTTTAATCTCATGCTTAATTAATATTGATATCCCTCCAAAGTATCTGCCATTTTTAGATATATTTCTACAAATTGTGTGGCAGTAAAAATCATCATGTAATACAACTGTATCTGGTCCAATGTGTGTTTCCACAAGAAATACTAAATCTTTATCTATAATTTTTGATAGAAAAAGCTCGTCATCCATTTTGTTCATACCTTTTGATATCAATCCTCCAATATTCCAAAAAGCACATTTAACATTTGTTTTTCTGTACATCTGATACATTCTAAGAAAAAAATACCAAATTTTCAAACCCAAATCAAGAGAAAAGGTACAACATCCTTCAAAACATCTAATACAATGTATAATCTAGTAGTAACAATATGTGAGAAGAAAAAAAAAATAAATCAGTTGCAAATAAACATGACATTCATGAGTACAGGTGCCCCGATAAGTGGAAGTGGTACAATATTCGAGAATGAAATTCATACATTGAAATACCCGTTAAAAGAATGACATTGTTTATATATATCATCAGTGTAATTGATAAGTAACATCTGATATGATGATAAAAAAGAAAATTTAGTAATTGTAGTTAAAGCCATAGCTGGCAGGATGGTAAGGTCATCTTGAATTAACATCTCTTCCGGTAAATATAGTATCATCCCATGTTAATGCTCACCACTAATGTACTATTATGTAAACATTTGATAAGAATTAATAAACTACCCGATCTGGTCTCATGAATCCGAGTGTTGGTGGTGAATATATCAAAAGAAAACCTTGAATGAAGAAAAAAAGAATTTAATTTTTACACGGAACTCCTGCTCTCTCTATATATTTCCACTTAAGTTGAAAAATACCTACAGCATTCTTTGCTTAAGTAACACAGAGTTCCTAGGTCATATATGATAACCATGTATGACATGAGTCGAACATTGTTGATTATAATTGTATTGTCCATTGACATTGCATGTTTAAATATCTATCTTTTCATATAATTTCTCTTTTCCTTATGATGTTACCTAAGTCAAAAAAACTTATCTGGAAAGCCATCTTTAAAAAGTTGCCTGGTTGCCCTCTCCCCACCGTCTTTCTGAAAATGGTCTGACACAAAACTTTTTTTTACTCCAGGATTTTTTTATACACTCTGAACATATTTTGAAAATACAGCATTGATGTTAAGTTTTTTTTCTTTTTGAAAAAAAAAGAATTAACTACCTACCCGCCGACCCATTTTTTAAAAATAAATATTTCTAAGTTTGCCTTACCTAAGAAAGGATAAAGAAAAATGGATAGTACGAGGGTAGATCCAAAAGTAATGTCACAGTGTCCATATCTTTTATATACCAAAAGATGCACAAATATAAATTTAATTAACATTAAAATTTTGATTTAATAATGTTTATTGAATTTATTTTAAAGATGCGTAAAACATAGAGCATAGGGGTATGTCGCCCCTGCACAAGGAACGTCACGTTTTAAAGTGTATGTTTTTTAGAATGAAAAAGAGAAACACATTAAAAAGATTCTAAAAATGCACCTAATCTCCCAATTTATCAAAAGACACATTTCTCTTCATTTTCTAGTCTTTAATTGAAAATTAAATGACTGCATTGATATTTGTGATCATAAACTTTGTTGTTTACTCTGATGAATTGAAGAAAAGTATTGTCGAAATGGAAAAAAAAAACGGCTCGACGAGTTGTAATGCATTTGTTGCTTAAAATATGGGAATCATCACAAGCTTCAGTAATTAATTAATAAGACTTACAGAATAAAGAATCTGAATAAGAGACATCTAAATAGATGGTTTCAGCAATTTTGGGTGGTTGATTGGTCACTGAATGATCAGTAGAGGACAAAAAGACCGAAAGATAGGAGATCGGATGGAAATGTTCAATGGTGTCTGACGTCAAAAAAGACATACGTATAGAGTGACATGTATATTTGAATTTCTAAGTTTGTCTTTGCTACTGTTCAAAAAATTTTGACAGAGGGCTTAATTATGAAACGAGTGAATGTATAATGGCAGCAAGAACTCTCAGAGAAAGAGGAATTGGTGAAAGTGTTTGCGATTCACACATATTATTTAATGAAACGAAGGGGAAACGCTTGAAAGTATGACGGTACGTATCCGTTATATGACGTTATATTTAGATGCGGCGACTACCATAAACGCACTTTGTTTAAAATCCGATATTTTGGAAAGTATGTATCATATTCCTTTGAATTTTTCAGGTCTGATTTGAAATAAATAAAGCTTCCATCATATATAATTTTGTTGCTTTACGTCGATTTATAGCAATTTAATCAAAGTTGTGACATTACTTTTGGATCAACCCTTGTACATGTAAGATGGTCACAAAATACACCTACATGATACTTGTAACTATTAATTACTTGGAAGGCATATATCTTAATTTATTATACATCTCCTTTTCCAATGAATTCCAGCAGCACAATACCTCAGTTTGTCAATTAATGGTACTTTGAAAAGTAATTCACTAAATTTAATTTACTTTCATATCTCATGAAAACAATTTTAAATACGTCTTTTGTGAATTGGACAAGAACAACGGTTCCAAATTCTTAGTACGCCTTTTCCCAAGCAAACTATACCTCGTCAACAAATTTATCTTTAGGCAAATGCTGACTGACGTTTTTCATACTCCTATTTTGTAATGTTTACTGGACTTTTGAGCTGGGATACCTTTCGTTATCTCCACAACATTTCATTTTCATTCTATGAGTGACATGCATGTATATGTACAAGGGTTGTCGCAAAATTGCGTAGACTGAGCTCAATATCTTTTACAAAAATGAACTTATCTGTGTTAACTTTTCTGGTGAATGAAGTGTGTTAGTTACCAAGTTTTATCAAGTAAAAATCATAGATGACTCGTGATTTTTAAAACAAATGAATGAAAAGATTGCTGTCTTGATTAATTCTAACCACTCAAAAACGTACGTTCGTGTTTCACAGTCGTCTACTGGAAAAATGTGTTGAACCTCCTGATATTGATGTTATGTAATATATCAATTAATTGAGTAACTTTATTAATCTGACCAACTGGATTGGCAAATCATGGACATACAATTAATCAGGTAATGGAGGAAACTTAAACTGAGAATTTCACCTTATTTGAGCTCGTCATTTTATACTGTTTTGTTGAACTTGTGCTAAAAAGCATATTCAGTTTGATATTAACCTTAAAACCGTTTCCATTCGACAATACAAAATTTGAACAGAGCAAACACTGAACTCCAAAACATCAGAGGTGGGATCAGGTGCAATGGAGGAGTGAACATTCCCTGTTGACCGGTCAAACCCGCCATGTGCTCCTCGTCATGATCGGGAGATAAGGGGGGAAAATCGGTCGACAGTTCAGTGTGTCAATAATGGCCTAATAATTAGTATGAAAAACACCAGTCAAAATTTGGATCATTGATGAATTGTATTTGCAGACAAATATGGTAATTGTTTCGACCATAGAACTTAAGAAATGATGACATTAAACGAGACGTACTGCTGATCTACTGACTTCTTAAAGATCAACCAGATTTTAATAGCGAGTTCAAATCGGGGGGAAAATAAATGTAATCTGGAAACATCAGGATATATATTGTTTTGCATTGTTCACAGCCAGTTGCAAAACTAAAAGGGAGATGTTTATATTCAAATTTTTTTTTTATTGTTTTGATACATAAGTTTGCTGTGTTCTATATTTTCGTTTTACAGTCTTCTCCGCCGTATCCTGCTTCACATTTACACTGACTTTCGGTCTGGTGTTCCTTACACTGACATGCGCAGTTAGATTGATCAACTATTGCACCATTGAATTAGTATATGTTACAGCGACTAGTGCACTCCGGATCTGTTTAACAAAATAAACAGTGGAGATACTCAGTATAGATCATTTTAGCATAACATTTACCCATTTTTATCATTTTATATTTAAGCCCGGTATATTCATTTGTATCAATGGCTCCAGGAGTGCAAATTTATCGATACCGTAAAACATAAGAAATACTAGTATGCAATGTATGTCAGTTCTTTCTGTCAAAGTCAAAGAATTTGATGACAAACAATGAAACATAAAATAGGATATAAATATAAGATAACCAATTGTGTATCATGTAACTTAACATTGAATTTACCTTCATTAAAAAAACTGGAACCATGTGAATAAAATGAAATAATAAAGCATAATCATAAATGATAATGTTAGAATGAAGACCATGATAGTCTGTAAAAAAAAGTTTTATCATTATGTACGTATCTGTTCTGGGAATGTTCTGGTGTATTTTTGAAATTCTGCCTTCCTGCTTGCTTGTTTTAGTTTGCCAGGTAAGGTGTGAATCCATTACCTACATAGTTTTCTCTCATAACTGTTAGCCAGTCAAACCAGAAACGTATGTTAGTCGCTCCAACGGGTATCTCTGTAATTGTCTTCCTTGTACCTAGAAAACAATTAAAATTAAAATTAACACATTTAATAAGATAACATGAATGTGAGAAAGTGATGACGTCAAGTTTAGAGCCAGTATTTTGTAAATTTTGTAAGCTTTATAATGACTTTGCCTGCAGATGTAACCCATCTTTTGGCTGATTTTTTGCATTCTAAATATTAGGTCTTTAATTCTATTTATTAAATTTGACAACGAAATGTTCCGACTAGTCGCTCAATACATAGGGCTCAAGGCAGGAGTGGATTGTCATCAGGATTACTAATAATTGAATAATAATATATGTAACAAGAGGTCCACGGACCTTATAGGTCACCTGAGTATCATGAAACATATTTCCAACTTTGAATTTTGTTTGAGTTTTGAACCAGAGGCCATAAAACTCACAATTTTGAAAGAGGCACCATTGCCCATCATAACTACACGTTTAACTTCTATTAATTAATTCCACGAGGCAGAGCTAAGAAGCAAAAAACCCGCATTTCCAAAGTTATTTATTTATACAAGTTTTCATGAACTATTAAAAAGTAGCAAGCCAAATGAAAGAAAAGAAATGATGACTATCTTGTAAAAGATATAAAAGTCGCTTTTTTTTATAGAGTTGAAATAATAATTTCAATGCGTGAGGGAATTATTCACGTAAGTTTAGACTTTTTAATTTTTTCACGACTGTAATATTTGAATGAATCTACACCATTTGTTGATTTATTATGAATTAGGAACACAATCAAATTCAAATTAGAACTTTCATGTCGTTCTCTGTATTTTATTTGTCGCTCACGAGCGACAAATAAAATTATGAAGAGGGAGATGAAAAGTCTAGTTTTAATTGTCAACAACATTAACGAATTACTTAAATGAATGAAATGTGGCTATCTGTATATAATCATTAAGGTCTCTTTTTAAATTAAAAAATAAATAATTGAAATGCTCTTAACAGTTTATTTTTTTAATTAATCACCATTGCGTATAACTAGTCAATAAATGCATTTTGACAGCTTTTTTTTTTAATTACAGCTATAGTTTACTATGCAGACATTTATACATGAGTGGTTTAATTTAATAACAAAGCCAGGGACAAGAAACCGGACTTTTAATATTTCATTGAATTCTGTCTTAAAATCAGTCTCTCGGGCTTGTTTTTAACCGTAAAGTATATTATAAAAAATAATGATATTATGAATATTTCATATGGGTAAAAATACTGGTTCACTGTTCATTTTTTTTTCACAAACATTATCTGATTGCAAGTACAAGTCAAATTCATCTGTAAACAAACTTTAAAGAGACAATTACTCATCTGTTACACGCTTTCGAATTTGAAATACTGTACAATTCTAATAGACATTGTGAACCTGGGGCAACAAGGAGGCTTAGACCATCTTTTCATCTCCTGGGCATATTTTAGTTATCAAGCAAATTAATGCTTTCAATTTTACAAAATATTTTTTTCTTTGAAAGATGCATAGGACATTATTTCTCAATTTTCAAATCATTTTTACATATCAATTTGAAATACTTTTACATGAAATAAGGTAATTTTTGGAATTCAAAGGTTTTTTTTTTATATCAAAATATATTTTCCTCCATGGCACCTGATCCCACCTCTGATGTTTTTAGAGGTCCGTGTTTGCTTGCTTGATATTTGTTTTGTTTTATGGACTGTGATATTAAATACTGTTCGTTATTTCCATATCCTTCATTGCAATTTGTTTTTTCATTTTATTTTTATCATTGTTTTTTTTTTTTTTCATTTTCAGTTTCTACGATGGGTGATCAAAAAGTTAGAAAACTAGCTGAATAACTTCCATAAAAGAAATGATATAGGGTTTCAGTGTTGAAAATTTTTAAAATTAGTCATGTCCGATTTTAACGCACATCTGCAACAATCGTTCTCCCCATGCACAAATAATGTGATCTAGGCACTCACGTAACATGCCCTGAAGCGCTCTGTCACAGAAGCTGAAAGATTTTACCGATTCTTATATTTCTTACCGAACATGTTATTTTTTTAATAAGGAAATCCAGTCCATTTGACAGAAATGGCCAAATCTCGGCAATGGTATGGGTAGATAAGAATATTCTTTTCCAGAATGAGCATGGTGATCATCAAAACCCGAGTAGTCCATCTTTGAAGCGTCGTTTAATTAATCAATGTGGATAAAGTATGGATGCCTTCTTTTAAGCATATTTCATATGTTTAAAGTCAAAAGTAAACAATATTTTTGGGTTTCAATAATGATATTGATCATTGTTTAGATATTCAACATTTCTACAACTGCTAGTGGGCAATCTTTCATATCAAATTGCTCAACAAAAGACACATCATCTCGCTTTCAATGGGCGATAGATCAAACATCATTTTTAAACATCTCCCATACTTCACTTTAACAATCAATCCAATTAATTACAAAACTTATGGAAAGTCTTTTGTCTTTAATTATAAACCGTGTTAAAATTATTATATACCCCTGCAAAGGAGTTTCAAGGACAAACAGCTTGAATTTACAGTCATTCGTTGCTCTAGTAATACTATGTCAACCATTGTTTGTCACAAGTGATCTACATATTGAAGTCATTTTCACATTGTAACGTCATAAAAAGCAAAATGTATCATTATATATGCTATATATATAGATCATTTTGATCTGAATTTAGTTTGGTAAATATAGAGAGAGTCTTTAAACTTTTTGATCACTTCTCGTATATCAATAAAATTATTTATACCTAGAGTTTTGAAAATAGCCCTCGATTTGATACCTCAATATTATAATAAAACATGTCCAGATTAGGCGCAAATCCAGGAATATTTCCAGGGGGAAGGGCAACCCAGTGAAAAAAGAAATCCAACCCAGAATTTGCTGACAAGCAAAAAAAAAAAAGATCCCCCTCTAGATTGCCAGATTATTTATAATTATTCGGTATATTTTGCTATTTTGAATAAATAGATAAATTCAAATTCTGGTAAGGTGGTTCCTTTTGTTTTTTAGTACACTGAATGCTTAATAAGAAATATGGAAAGAACATGAAATGTTGGGAAGAATGTGGAAAGAACCTGACATCTGAAGTCACTACACTTCGCAGGAATGTAAAATATGATGTGGTTTAATATCTTTTTCATTCAGTTGCATTTAGATAATTTTGAAGTTTTAAAATGATAAACGTCATTCACATTAATTTTTTATTTTAAAGTTATAAGAAATTTTAACTTAAAAAAATCTGGCAGAAAAGATTTACAAAAAATTTTTTTGTTATTAAAGGGAACTAGATAGAATTTACAACCTCTCTTTGGGTTGTCTTTCATATTAATTCTACTGTTTGTTTTTATTACAAAATTTGACTAACCCCGGTCTAATTTATTAATGAATTATCATTGACTGAACAACATGTTTCTCCTGCTAAGCACATGGACCCAGGATCATGAAACTAGACTTAAGACAAATTTCCATTCGCCTCTAAAATGATTATTAATATTGAATTAATCTCTAAAGTTGCAGATGACAACATTTCTGGAAAACAATGTGGAGAAATAATTTGATTTAGAGGTGCATGACTTTACAAGATATAAATACAACACAAAGATTTTGACTTAAGCTTCAGATGTTTCATGATCCCGGGGCCTGATCCTACATCGTAGGTTTCCATGGGTCCATGTTTTATGTCCTGTTTACAGAGTTGTATTCTGTGAATATTCGAAGATCGAATTTTGCTATCCTTACATTCTTTTAATTGAAATAATTTCAAATTTCATGTAATTGATCAATTGATAAGGTGTTGCTGCCTAAAAGCATAAATAAGACCAAATAACTTAAAGAAAACTCTCAATATATTTTCGACAAATCAGATAATTCTCCCTTTGACCGTAAAATAGTAACTATATTGTTTTAATTTTGTAAGGTTAAGAAAATCTAGTAAAGGCAATAATTCTAAACGTTCGATAATTTTTTTGATTGTTTGATTGATTGCATGATGTTTAACGACCCTCTCGAGAATTTTTCACTTATATGGAGACGTCACCACATGCCGATGGAGAGCTACAAATTTTGTCCTATACTTGCCACTTAGGGTCATTGAGCAGTGAGGGATTTAACACCTACTGCGACATGGGACCTCGGTTTATACATTATCATCTGAAGGACCGGTCTCCACGTCCCACAGTGTGATTCGAACCCGCGACGTTCGATAATTTAAGGACAGCTTATTCAGAAACTCATAACAGTGACGTAATATTAGACATACTATAGACACAAACTATGCCTTAACAAAAATGCAAACTTTCATTTTAATATTTGAAATTGCAATTGCAAAGTAAACATTCATTGCAATTCATATCAGATTCAACAAATCAATATTTTTAAATGTTTGAAACATACTGAGTACGTACCGTTAGCCAATCACTTTTCAGTAACTGATATTTTCCTTGATATTTATATTAAGTGTTTGGTATAACATATTGCAAATTCTTATATGTACGCAGCACGTAATTTTGAATACGAACAAATTTCGAAATGGGAGTGCTTTTGGCTATCTGCTTAATTTTTGTCTTTTTAGCGGTTTCTCGGTCTACCATTATTTCGCGGAAATACATCCGGAAACCAGAATTCGATGATAAAAAATCAAGTAATGAATTCTTGGAAGAATACAATTCTGCATCCTTTATCAAGTGTGCAACTCTCTGTCAAACGGAGTGCTTTTTCTATGGATTTAACCCTCGCATTAAGAAATGTCGTACCCACAAAATGATTTTCACATCTGGAATTTATAATGAGAATGACTGGAGATACTATTCCTTTGACTGTATGTATATTTTTTTTTTCTGTCTGCTTGCTTGTTTGTTGTTTAATGGTCCCTCTCGCGGTTTATAAAGCCCCAACTGCCCCAACCTAAGTTATATAGTCAAACTTGGGTATACAGTACAGGCCACGAGTTTTCCGCAACGCTCGGTGGAAAAAACACCGTGTGAAACGCTCTGTGTTACACCGTGTACACGGTGTAGCATTGAAATATACAGGTAGGCACACCGTGCCGCACCGTGTCTAGAAAAATCTCAGCTAGTGACCTCCGTGTCCCACCGTGTCCAGTAAATTTCGCTCCGTATCGCACTGTGTGTCTAGAAAATTCTCCTCCAAGCTGCACCGTGTAAATAGTATTACAGACAAAATCGTTTGTTTCTGATAAAAAATTGAAAATAAATTTTGATGACAATTTATAACTGGGTTTATGAATATATAATAAACGTTTTTTTCTACCAGTTATTGGACTTCGAATGGCACGCATGATATTGAGATTAGATATCTTTAAAAAGAGTGAATGATTTTCATTTGAATTACGGTAACTGTGTGTCTAGAAATTTATATTTTAGTAAAATTATTCATCCACGTTACAAAATCAAAATTATTAATTTCATTTTCAATGAATAATTTAATCTCATGTGTTCATGTAACAAAGGAAGACGAAATATCGTCGAGCTGCAATCGTGCCACATACACTGTATAGTACAGTATAAAATTAAATCAGAGCTGTATGTTTATGTTCATGATTTTAACATGTTACTAGTGTTCCAAGCATTATTATGTATATTCCTTATTAAAATACATTTATTTTGTTCATCTTGAATTATTCTGAATGTGGATGCGAAAATCGTCAGCAGAAACACTAAATTAATGCAATAATTTCAAAGCTTATTTCCCGTAACAGCAAACATTATTTTCATAGAGTTGTTACTGAATTCACTACGTTATGTTTTTAAAATCCTTTCAGTGTAAGTAATTATAATAAGTTTTTCTTTTCTTGTAAAGTGTATAAAAAGCAATACCAGAGAGAGAGAGAGAGACTCATACAACCCCCTTTTAACATAGTCTGTAATTTATTTTTTTTGATTCTTCGTTTTATTTAAGTTACGGAGGTCACAATTAAGTTAATCATTTTATAATTTTATTTAATTGCCACAGCTTTTGTTCATATTCAACCCATTTAATTCAATCAATATGTTTTCTGTATATGCAGTACGCACAAAATTCTCGTGCATCACCTGCCAATCAAAATCCCATGACGCTAGGTGACCTTGAAAGTCTGTTTACGCGAAAAGAATTTCTCTTGTGATTTGAAACATTCTGATGGTCAGTTCCGAGTTCACACCTGTTCAAAAAATATATTAGATCTCTGCCGGTGGGCCAGGGGCGCCGTATGTTGATCACACCTTTCAAATTCTTTAGCTCTGACCACAGCAAGTGTATACATGTAACACACTCAACTGATATCATGCGAAATTCATCTTCCAGGTTTCACTACAACAACAATTATAAACTTACATGTATTTGTTAATTTATTTATCCGTTTTCAGACACAAATAAAAATGTATCCCGTAGATTAAGATTTAAAAAAAAAAATAACATAAATTTGCAGACTTCTGATAAAGTTTTAAGCAGCTGATTCGCATTCTAGAAGGGGGGCATTTTTAAAAATCGCTAAATATGTTTCCTCAAACCGTTTTTTTTTTCTTCTTTTCACACGATATATTTCAGAAAGAAGTAATATACATACTGAAGTTAGCACATTTCCTTTGCCGAAAATTCGGCTGTGATTTTTGTATTCAGCGTGTTTACTAAGTTTATCACTATTTTAATTAATGAAATTTATCAGATTATCATCTCTGCCTGTTCAGTTGATTTTCGAGATTACCGCATTTAATATTTATCTCCATATTTTACATAATTACAGATTTTTAGTGTTAGTCTTACTGCAATAATCCTTATCTGAACCTGTCCAATGATTCGCCGAGTATCGGTATCAAAGAGCAGAATTAATGTGCGAGTCTGATACGTATTTCTTTTTTTAATTTATTCTAGACACAGTACATGTACACATATATATATACATATGTTAATTCTTACAAAATAATTAATTCACATGTAGTATATAATCACGCATCTGATATGTAATACGTAGGGAAAAACGATCTTGCAAAACGATTTAAAATCAAAATCGAAAGTAGAGACAATCAAGTAATTCATTTATGAATGTGTGTTTCCTCTTAGTGTAATATAATAATAGTCTATTGAACTTTTTATGACTAATATAATTAGGATTTAACTTGAAACGTGATTGTATCTTTTTTTTTGCTGGACACGAGTACGTTATTATAAAGTTTTAAGGCATCTTATAAGTTTAATTATCTGTATGCGATAAATTACCAATATTAATTTATGGAACAGTATAACAAATATTTCAAAAGACAGTTGATTTAATTGTATTAAATAAGGGCAATGAGAATGTTTAAAATATTTATCATCAGAACTTTGACACACCGTGTTACACGGTGCACAGAAACGCTGACTTCAAAGACGCCGACAAGGTTTGAGGTCCACGCTAAAGCGTGGACTTGCGGTCCACGGGGCCCCGTGTTTTTTGCGGAAAACTCGTGGCCTGTACTGTAGCTATCAAATTCATTCCTTTATAATTTTTTTTTTGAATGACTGTTGAATTCGAAGTTGATGGAATTATATTTTAATAAACTAAACATTCTCTGTCGGCTTGTATTGTTTAAAAGAATTTTTTATCTAAAGATTAAAAACAAATTTATTAAAGCAAAATAATTTTAAAAATTAACCTTCATAATTCTTACAGGTATAATGTATTCTCTCACAGCACTTGTATGTTACATACTAGTAACATTATTACATTTATTTTTTTTTCTGCTTTTAAAATTAGTTATTCCCAGAGATTGTGAGGATCTTTACTCAGATGGTAACACTAATTCCGGGGTGTACGACATCTACCCCTATGGAACCATTACTAGTCCGGTCCGAGTTTACTGCGATATGAACATAGTGGGGGGAGGATGGACGGTAGGTTATTTCAAAATTAAGGGGGCTGGATGGTTGTAGCCATTTTCAGGCTATTTTTATCTCCTTTAGAAGAAGAGTTCCATGTAAAAAAAAATGATCAAATTTTAAAACTAAAATTTATGCAATTTTTCTTTGCCAAATGATAGTTGAAAGCTTCAGATATCATATCTAAACGAAAATAAGTTATATCTGATGGTTAATTTGTTGACCCCTCCTCCCCCAGCCTCCTTAAAAGTACAAAATATAATTCACACTCCGTGTTTTAGTTGTTCATGAAAATACATGTATAGGATAAAAACAGATGAATATTTGAAGATAATATCAGTACACTTTGATCATACAACTGTTCTGAACCATATATTTGTATTGATATTCTTGTTAATTTCAAAAGGCGATTCAAAAACGTGTCACTGGATCCCAGAGTTTTGACAAGGATTGGGCAGCATATAAAATTGGTTTTGGTGCCCCGGAACAGGATTTCTGGGTTGGTAAGTGTAAATCTCAATCAAGTAGGGACTTTTAGCCGCTTCAAAATTTGATAAAATTGCTTTGTTGTGACAAATAAAAAAGGAAGCGTATCAAATATCTGGTTTTAAGTCTTGGTTTTATGTTTTTCATGATACTCACGTACCATATTAAATTAGTACTTAAATAATACAATAATGAAAACAAGAAGTAAAAATCACTAAGTGGCATTGTCTAAACGAGACGAAAATTCACACTTATGTCTAAAGCTTAACTAGAAAAACATCTTTTTTCATTAAGTTATATTCATATTTAAAATAAAATCAATTGTATTCCAAAGACCTTTCTGTTTGTATAAAATACATCTTAATACAGGAAATGACGTAATACATCTGTTAACAAAAGAAAAGAACACATCCCTGTATATTTCCATCACTCTCCAGAATGGCACAAAGCTGTATGAAATATACGACCGATTCTCTGTCTCCGATGAAACAGAAAATTACAAACTCTATCTTGCAAGACCTGCCACAGGAACGTTAGGTAAGGTTATTTATGTTAATTGTTTTTAAAGTTTTTAAAATTGGGTACAAAACATGTACGAGGGTTGATCCAAAAGTAATGTCACTGTGTCAATATCTTTAATATTTGAAGTCATATTATCAAATATTATATACCAAAAAAGGCATTAAAATAAATCTAATCAAAATTGAAATTTTTATTGAATAATGTTTAAGGTACATTGATACTCTGATAAGAGAGATAACTCCTAATGACACAAATGTATATTATTCCTTTATAAATTTGTCAAGTTTAAGTGCCTTTTTTGTCAAATTTTGCCCCGCAAGCCATGCTATAATTGTTTGTATTTTATTCAGAATATACATTTGCTTTGGAAAATCATAAAAGTTAAAGAAAAATTTCATATGAGTGAGCAGAGGTATTATGACCTTTAATTGAATTTGTTTTATAAACGTTTAAAATATTAAACATAAGGGGTGTCGCAGCATCACCACTAAAGGTCAGGTTTTAAAGTGTAAATTGTTAGAATGAGAAAAGGCAAACACATTAAAAAGCATCTAAAAAAGCGTCTAATCGCCCAATAATTTTTAAGACAAAAAGTTTTCGACATTTTCTAGTATTAAGTTGAAAATAAAATGACGTCATTGATTTTTTATCTTAAACATTGTTGTTTTAATCTGCTGTATTGAACAAAGGAAACGGGCTGTGATGCATTTTTGCTACAAAATGGAGAAATCGACCGTAGAAACAGTTACGATGATTAATCAGACATACAGAGGAGATAATGTAAATAAGAGACTTGTTTATGGATGGTTTCAGCGATTTAAGTGGGTCATGGGTCACTGAATGGTCAGCAAAGGACAGAAAGGCCGAAAAAGGGAGGTTGCACCTTTAATTTACACTGAAGTCTAAGGGCAATGCATAGTTTTTATAAGATATTGTAGAGAGTTATTTGAATTTTCAACAAACCTCTTGGTAAAAATATCCATAAATTATCTCTTTTTATTAAACAATGAAATAAAATGAACTATTTACATTTTGAGAAATTATTTTTTTCCCATTTTCGTCAAACTCTTCATAAAGTTACAGAATTAAATAGAAC
Organism: Saccostrea cuccullata; assembly: GCF_032062105.1. Taxonomy (NCBI): domain Eukaryota; kingdom Metazoa; phylum Mollusca; class Bivalvia; order Ostreida; family Ostreidae; genus Saccostrea; species Saccostrea cuccullata. Next base: position 93,647 of record NW_026918190.1, read on the forward strand.
ATACAGATCACCAACACTTCGTAAAAATGCTCAAAACAAAATTAAAGCTAGAGACCAACACCTTGAGGTTAAAATTGCTTCTTACGATTCTAACGAATGGATACCACGTGGTATTCAATAGAAGATTTTGTCAATGACAATTAATCTTTGCGGAAGATATATATCACACAAGCAAATATAGGCGGATGTCGTTGCTATGAAAATGCAGAAGATTTGTACAGCATGCAGATAGGATGTACATTATTTTTGTAACTTCTTAATACTTTGACATTGTAAATAAAAAGTTAAGTATGTTTTACAATAAACATGTAATGCATGGAATGTTTGTGAAGTATAATTATTAAATATTTTGTAATAAATTCCGTGCACATTGAATTGTTAACAAATAAAAAAGGTCAAGGATTTACAAAAAGTGATTATTTTCCTATTAATTGTAAGTCGGGTTTATAAGATATTGTAGAGAGTTATTTGAATTTTCAACAAACCTCTTGGTAAAAATATCCATAAATTATCTCTTTTTATTAAACAATGAAATAAAATGAACTATTTACAAATTATTTTTTTATCGTCAAACTCTTCATAAAGTTAAAAAGGATCACCAACACGTAAAAATGCTCAAAACAAAATTAAAGCTAGAGACCAACACCTTGAGGTTAAAATTGCTTCTTACGATTCTAACGAGTGGATACCACGTGGTATTCAATAGAGTCTGGATCAAAATGCGGAAGATTTATAGAGTAGGCGGATGTCGTTGCTATGAAAATGCAGAAGATTTGTACAGCATGCAGATAGGATGTACATTATTTTTGTAACTTCGTAATACTTTGACATTGTAAATAAAAAGTTAAGTATGTTTTACAATAAACATGTAATGCATGGAATGTTTGTGAAGTATAATTATTAAATAGTAATAAATTCCGTGCACTGTGATTGAAAAAAAGGTATTTGTCGGGATGCAAAAACTGATGAAATTACTCGTTTTAAAACTTTTTTATCGATCTGTAAAAAGGATACAATGATTACGACTATCGTTCACAACATTCTACATTCAGAATATTAATTTTGTAGTGGGTATTTGTGAGCTTTATGTGATGTGACAAAAATGTTAGAGCCCCTATGACACTGCAAACCTTGTCACTGTAAGCCATAGTGTGATAAACGACACCCAAATGTGTGATGGTAGTGAAATTACTTTGGCAGAAATACATTCATTACTGACCCAAATGAACTCTGACAAATGTAGAATCCAAAAGTTACTGTTTAGAAGTTCGGCTGACCGAAATTAAAAAGAAAATTTCAGCTATGCAGCTGTAGACACAGTAACCTCCAAGGTCAATGTGATGACAGAAGAAATGCAAACTATCAAAAACGATCAGAAAGAGCTAGAATCTGTTCTCTGGGTAATTCATTTGATTCAGTAAAAGACGCAGTAGGGTCCTCAAAACAGATAAATGAAAACCGAAAGGAGTTGGTCAAAATCAAAGAGGGAAAAGGTCAGCAAGATCGAAAGAAGATATACAGACATTGAATGAGGCAAGTTTCAACCTACGGGAGTCGATGATTGATCTCAAAGCTCGCTCCATGAGGGACAACTTAATATTCAGTGGAATATGGGCAGAGAAAAACGAAGACACCGAAGCAGTGTTACAGGAATTTATTTACCGCAAATTTAAGCCTCGCTATACGAAATTTCGTTTGAGAGAGTGCATAGGATGGGAAATGTAACGAATTTAACGAATTCCCCCGGCAATATACATGTTGTGGCTAAGTTCTCTTTCTTTAAAGACCGGGAGTTCATACGGACACGTGCATCCCAAAAGTTAAGCGGCACTCATGTCTGGGTCAATGAGCCATATCCCCCAGAGATTTAAGAAAAAAGGAAGAAGTTATATCCCGTAATCCGAAAAGCCAGGAAGGATCACAAAAAGGTTAAACTTGTTCGGGGCACATTATACATAGACGGTAAGGTTTACACTCCACCGCCTGATCAGGCTGATCAATTCGTCACTAATCAGGGGAAGCAGAACAGGATCAACACTGACCGACAGCTGAAATTAGTGTTTAGCTCAGTTTTGACCATACCATTCAAGATGGTGTTATCAAACTTCACATGTTGATACATACTGATGAGGGCTATTCAACTGCATCAACATTTTTTACCTTGACCTTTTCTTTGACCTTGGCCTTATTTTTCTAAGATTAGTGTTTAGCTCAGTTTTAACCATAGCATTTAAGACGGTGTTATCAAACTTCACATGTTGATACATACTGATGTGAGCTATTCAACTGCATCATCATTTTTTACCTTGACCTTTTCTTTGATCTACACCTCACTTTTCTTTAATTAGTGTTAATCTCAGTTTTAAGGATACAATTCAAACTAGTATTATCAAACTTCATATGCTAGTACATACTGAACAGAGCTATTCAACTGCATCAACCTTTTTGACCTTGACCTTTCCTTTAACATTGACCTCAGTTTTCTTTAATTAGTGTTTAGCTCAATTTTAAAGATACATGTACCATTCAAGATAGTATTATCAAACTTCATATGCTGATACATAATTAAAAGAGGGCTATTCTACTGCATTAACATTTTTACGTTGACCTTTCCTTTGACCTGCATCAACCTTTTTGACCTTGACCTTTCATTTGACCGTGATCTCACTTTTATCAAATTGTTTTAAAGAAATCATTCAAGATTAAACTTTATATGTTGATACATATTAATGAGAGATATGCAACTGCATCAACATTTTTGACCTTGACCTCACATTACTAAATTATTGTCAAACTTCATATGCTGATGCTGATACATATTGATGTAAGCGTTTCAACTGTATCAACATTTTTGACCTTGACCTTTCATTTGACCTTGAACTTACTTTATCAAATTGGAGTAATTAAGTTTTAAAAGAAACCATTTATAATACTTTTTCAACTTAATATAATGATACATACTGATGAGAGCTTTTCAATTGCATCAACATTTTTTTAATTTGGCTTTTTTGACCTTGACCCCACTTTAAAGAAATTAGTGTAAAACTTCATATGGTAATTGATACTGATGTAAGCAATTCAACTGCATCACTTTTCAAGGTATTCTGATCAAATTTCATACAAATTATCATGCTGCATTATAATATACCCTCGGCGGAGCATTCATGTCCTATGGACATATTTCTAGTAAATTGTGTTTAACTGAAACAAAAACAGATAATGCTGAAGATATTAATATACCAGGTTATAATACTTACATGAAAAATAGATTTGATGTAGCAAAGGTTAAATCTGGCGGGATAGTTTTAGCCGTTAAAGTAGATTTTGTCATTTTTTTAATTGTACATAATACATGTTGCCCATATGTTTACTGGTTTTCGCTTGCCAAAACTTTGTTTAATCTACCAAATGACATTCTATTTGGAGCTGTATATATACCCCCTGAAAATACAAAATATGCATCAAAAGATTGTTTTCTAGAAATAGAGAGAGAATTGTTTAATCTATCACATGACACTGATTATACCTGTTTATTAGGTGTTTTAATGCCCGAGTGGGTAAATTGCAAGACTATGTAAATATCGATGAATTTTTAGCCGAGCATAATAACTATGGGTATAAATGCATTGAATTTTGTCAGAATAACAATTTATTATTCATTGCAAATGGCAGAACTCACGTGTAGAAGTAGAAGTACAGTAGATTATGTAATATGTAGTGTATGGGCAGCGGAAAGGGCAAAAATTACCATAATGAGAAAACAAACAATTATTTTAATTTCAATGATCATAAAAACTTAACAAATGATATACAATGCATAATCAACAGACCTTTTCGCAGAACAAGTATACATTAAAGCATAACCAACGAACAAGTACGTAACAAACATATATGAATGCAAAACCAACGATCATCTTTGCAGTCATATAACGCACATAAAAACACGACAAACGAAATAAATTTAACCAACGTGCACGCGGTAAATCTAGTCTTCCCGACTTTCGGCTCCCGATGGTATCGGATTTTTTTAAATTTCTTTTTTGTCGGTGCACAGAAACTCTTCAAACTTCTCAGGCACATTTTCTTTTTAAATGAATTCAATAATATGTAAAAACTTAAACAATTTTGCGTATTTATTACTGAATCAGCAGTATCACCTTCCAAAAAGCGGTAAATGTAGTACTCCGTTATAAATATGAAAACCAAAAACGGACATCGATACAGAGAGACGTAAGTGTCGTAGATAGTAAAGGTGCATGGACACAGATTTGAAGTTAATATTTTCTGTATGATATTACGACTTATATATTTTAATAGCATTTCACACAAAAAATATATTAATAATCTTATTTCATCTAAAAGTTATAAAAACTTTTTTAGACGGGTTTGATTGACACATCCTTGCACTCTCACAAACTTTAATTTTATTCTTAATACTTAGGAGAAGTGGCAATCTTGTTTCAATAACTTTAAGACGAAATAAATTAACTTCAAATCTTTAAAGATATTTAAGGTATTGATATTGAGAAGATAGAATTAGTATTTCAGTGAAATTTGGTGGTGTTAATAAAAAAAATGAACAATTAAATTCAATAAAAACTCATAATATCAAAATGATTTGATTTCAAAAAAGATTTTTATCAAAATCTTCATAAAAATATCTAAATCTAAACATTGTACTTATGGTAAAATAATGCAAAACGAAAGTACTGCATTGTTATACATTGACTAGCATCGTTTTTAAAAGGAGGGGGTAACCAAAGAAAAAAATTCAATCTAGCTGAAAAAAAGGTTTTAAAAACTTAACAAGCAAAAACAAAAAGGAAATTTAAATGATATAGTCCCAACTCGAAAATCTCGTGTATGTGTGAGTGTGTGTGTGTATGGGGGGGGGGGGGGGGGGTAGGTTCAACTTATTTAAGTGCCAATTTTTTTTTCTAATATAATATACAAGTACTGAAAATTTCAGTAAATGTTTATTTATCATATTTAAGTGCATGATAATTTTTTTTGATAAAATATACAAAAATAAAGATTTTATTATGCTTGAATGTTACTCAAGGTTTTATTAAAGAAATACAAGTGTGAATTCAAAATAAAAGTTTTAAATACATAAGATTTGGATTAAAATTATCCTAATTCAATTCCACAATCAATTTTGTAGTCTTTGTAAAATTTTAAGGCATTTGATTAATTTCTCATATGATATGTAAACACAACACACCACTGTAATGTAAAGTTCCGTTTTAATTCGATGTTGTAATGACACCTTTAGAGACTTGTAAATTAAAGAAATAAGATTATAAAAATATCACCATATCTTAAGTATACAAATGAAATAGGACAAAACAACTTATGTAACAACAACAACAACAAAAATTGATAAACAGAAACGTTGGCCTGTTTTCTAAAGAATGTGTATCAAGAAATTCCTAAATTTGAGACTCATCCAACTTCATCTTTTCTGTTTTACATTCGTTATAATCCATATGATACAATACATTCATAATTTGTTTATTTTCATATATTTATCTGAAATTTGCTGTGTATATTCATTTAAATTGAAAATTTCAGTGATGTTTATTTTTTACACTAGACAACTTGTCCACGATTTTACGGGACAACCCTCGTACAAGTACTACATAACTCTTTTTTGACCTTACTCTTAAAAAAAGATATGCCACTGTAATGTAAAGTTATCATAAAAAAATTTAAAGAAGGGGGAAACCAACTTATGTAACAACAACAACAACAAAAATTGACGAAACGGCCTTCAGGAGAATGAGATATTTTTCTACATTCTATGTAAATTCTTTTCTTTCATTTAAATTTTTGTATAGCCAAAAAGGGAACATAAACATAATGTGTCAGAGTTCTGTACAAAAAAATGTGTGGGGGAATTTCTGTGCATACAAATTATCTAGCATGTAAATAAGGGTTTTCATTTATTAAAAAAAATATTTTTGTTTGTTTCAGTTTGTTGTTTTTAATCGCGATTCTACGAAAACATCTGTGTCCTTTTTTCAGTGGCTTTCGCATTTATAGCTGAATACTATATTTACCGATTTTGGCAGATGATACTGCTGATTCAGTAATAAATACGCAAATTTGTTAAAGTTTTTATATATTCATGAATTTTTTTAAACCTAGAAATTTGCCTGAATAGTGTGAAGACTGTCTGTACGCCGACAAAATAGAAATCGCCAAAAAAAAAAAAAAAAGAAAAGAAATGAAAACGGGACCGTCGGGAGCCGTGAGTCGGGAAGACTAGATTTACCGCGTGCACGTTGGTTTGTTGTGTTTTTATGTACGTTTGTACTGCAAAGATGGTCGTTGGTTTTGCATTCATGTATGTTTGTTACGTACTTGTTCGTTGGGTTTGCTTTAATGTATATTTGTTTTGCGAAAAGGTCTGTTGATTATGCATTGTATATCATTTGTTAAGTTTTTATGGTCATTGAAATAAAATAATTGTTTGTTTTCTTATTATCGTAATTTTTGCCCTTTCCGCTGCCCATAGTAGTGAATATATGTTTACACTGCTTAAAAAATTAACATCCATGACTTATGTAACTTATATTCTGATGTTCATTGTCCAGTTACAACCACTCAGCCGATCAACTGTGTAACGAAAACAATAAAAAGCAGTATATATGGAATCCAGAAAAATCTGAACAATTTAAAGAAAATATTGATGTCGAGAAATTGAAAGAATTACGGGCAGAAATTTTACAACTAAGTGAAAATCTCGATACTGTTCAAAATAACGATATCGATTCTATAATATCTCTAACAAATTATGTAGTTTATTTCTATCTTCATCAGAAGTCACACTAGAGGTAAAAAGCAAACCAAAATCAAATAATAACCGAAACGTAAATTTTTATAGACCATGGTACAACGCGTCATGTAGGACTTCAAGAAGAAAATTTCATATGACTAAACGCCTTCATAACAAACACAAAACTACGGAGAACTCCGAAAATCTTAAGATCACAAGTAAAGAGTACAAGAAAACAATGGATAGATTGTATTAAAGAACATATTTTATCTATAACCTCAAAATTAGAAAAATCTACAGAAAAGTAATATTAAAGAATATTGGAGAATTTTGAATAGCTCGAAGCCTAGATGTTAAACTGAATTCGATTTCAAATCAATGTAGGATTTTTTGAAAAAAATTAATGAATCTAAAGATAATGAAGTTGTTGATGATTATAATGTCAATCTCGGTAATAACTCTCCTTTAAATTGTCAGATCTCTGCAGAAGAAATCTTGCAAGCAATTAACAAACTAAAAAATAATAAAGCTCCAGGAAATGATCAAATTTGAAACGAATTTATAAGAACAACAATATAAAGCTTTTTGCCACTTTATGTTGATACGGTGTGTTCCCCGAATGGCTACTCGGAAAAAACAACAAGTAATTATCACACTCAATTAAGGGGCCCTCTAAGGGGTACACGTAGACTAACCTGTGTTTACCTGGATAGGCAATATTTTATAAATCAGATATATTCATTCAATTTTATTTTAATTAAGAGGTTTTTTTTTATTTTCCGAAATATACTGAATAAAATATAGATAAATTAATATAAATAGATAAAATTAAGATTTAAGAAAAAATAAAATTTTTAATTGTACCTTTAATTTTATTTTTTCCAAACTATTCAATAGTATTGATTGAGAATTTACAAATTATTATCCCCTTTTTGTGCTACATTTTCAAACTCTTTTAAATAAATTAACACAAATGATTTTTTTCTTAAAATAATAAAGATATTTATGTATGATAAATTGTTTTTATAAAGTTTTCTCTAATTTAATTCATCTATTTATCATTTTTAAATTATTAAAACATTTTTTAAATCATCATACAGAAGTTTATATTTCAATTTTTAAAATAAATATAGACGATTGAAGATAAAAACAGACCACTTTAATTTTTAAGGAATTCCTGAGTTAATATAAGCTAATTGATGAAGCATCTGATAATTGATATCAGTTCACTTTGAATTTTTTAATAAGCAAAACTATTGTAATAAGTGTCAAAGAAAAATGATGTGCTGAACTTGCCTAATGATGCAGTCCAAGCTGTAAATACAAGAACAACACAAGTTACAGCTCAGAATATATACATCCCTTATATGGTCCTTTAGTTGTGATGAAACATATGGAGATAGAGTAAATAAATTGAAAATATTGTAAATATGTGTGATATGAAATTGAAAAAGTGTTATTTAATATATAATGCGAAAATCAGTGCTGCTAAATAATAGAACTTCAAGATAATTTATAGTTTTTAATGTGTTTTGTGCTTGTAAAATTATTTATTTTAAAAAAAAGTATTCAAAATATTTATTCATACTAGTGCTCAAATAAAAAAAAAATGGATTAAAAATCCATTTTATTTTATGTGAATTCTAGTCGATTATTCATACAGGTAAGTCTACCTGTACCCCTTAGAGGGCCCCTTAATTGAGTGTGATAATTACTTGTTCTTTTTTCCGAGTAGCCATTCGGGGAATAAACCGTTGATACATTGTATTTTCAATGTGATTTTTGATACTGGTTATGTACCTGATGAATGGCTCAGTGGTATCGTTAAGCCAATATATAAAAACAAGGGTGACCCAACTCTTCCTAAAAACAATAGACCAATAACATTACTAAGCTGTTTAAGAAAAGTTTTTACCAGTATTTTTTGTGAGCGTTTGAATACGCTTACTGAGGAATTAAATCTGATTACTAAAGCTCAAACTGGCTTTAGAAAAGGATATGGTACAACAGATAAAATATTGATATTAGATTTTTTTGTGTAAATTTGTCTTGTTTAGTAAGAAAAAATCTTTATTGTGCATTTATTGATTTTAAGCAAGTCTTTGTAACGGTATGGCGAACTGGTCTGTGGTCCAAAGTGTTAAAAAGGGGGATAGATGGTAAATGTCTAAGATTTATCAAAAATATGTATATTGGATCCCCCCAAATATTTTTGTACAGAGAAGCACCAATTGAAATTGTGAACGAATTCAAATACTTAGGTGTAATCATGTCCCGTAGTGGCTTTTTCAAAAGTGCCAAAACACACTTAACTAAACAAGCTTCAAAAGCAATGTATGGAGTACTTAGAAAGATAAGGTATTTTAACATGCCAGTCAAATAGATCTTTTTGACAGAGTTATAAGCCCAATTTTGTCGTACGGGTGTGAAGTTTGGGGCTACGAAAACATAGATATCTTAGAAAAGGTACACTTAAAATTTTTGAAATTTGTTTTGCATGTTAAGTCCAGTACCCCAAATTGTATGGTGTATGGAGAAACTGGGCGATTTCCTTTAGGTACGAATGATTACTTACTGGGCTAAACTTTTGATGTCACACATACAAAATGTATTGCTTTCTTTACAAACTCTTTTCTGTTCAAAGGATCATTTATGCACCCATGGTTGAAATGTATGAGACATCTTGAATTCCTGTGGTCTGTCCTATGTCTGCATGAATCAAAATTTCATTAGTATTACATGGTTTTAAAAATCTATTGTGAAAGAAACGTTGTTAAATTAATTTTTACAAGACTGGCATATGAGCATAGCAAACTCAGCTAAATGTTTAAATTACAAGATTTTCAAAAACAATTTTGGACGAGAAATGTACTTGAGTAAACTTCCAAAAGACTTAAGGATTGTATTAACAAAATTTAGAACTTGTAACCACAAACTTCCAATCAAATCTGGAAGATGGACTAATACTGATAGATCTTGAAGATTATATAATTTATGTAGCAAAATTACTTTGGGTGATGAATTTCATTATGTAATGGAATGTCCATATTTTTCGTCTTTACGTGTAAAACTTATTGATAAGAAGTATTGTTCTCATGTAAATACTTATTATAAGTTTGAGAAAATTATGTCCATCACAAATGTTGACTTACTGTTAAAACTGTCTTTGTTTTTCTAAAAAGATATTGGCCTGCTTTCAGTAACTTTTTTCTTATGTGACGCTCCTCTTCCTTACTTGACTTTGTATTTTGTACATAATGTAAATATGTTCCTGTACCTCATATACCATTGTATGGTCTGAGAGTAAATAAACAAACAAACAAACAATTGATCTGTTCTGTAATCCTGGTGGAAGCTCATCTTGGCAGACGGTTGCTGTGGATGTTGATTGTGTGGGATGATTGAATTTTGGTTTGTTGGCTGGTAATATTCTAAGGATTGTTTTTTTTCATGGTTCTTGGTAGGCTTTCAAAAGGACGTTTCCACTCCTTTGGTTTTTCGGCCATTTCTCTGGGATTGGTGCTGGTGAATATCAAGGTTTCTTTAAATTCCGTATCTGGATGATCTTTAGCGATATGGCGTTGAACTACATCTTTACGGCAGTAAGATTTTTTTCACAAATATCACAGTAGTATCTGGTTACAATCGGATTATGTTGAAGTTCATTGTGCGTCTTGAATTTGGTTCATTTTTTTTCGTCGTAATCTAGCTATGCATTTAAAACCAGTTTAAAAATATTTCAAAATTCTTCAAAAATCCCTTCATTATACATTCAAGGAAGTTGTTGAATAAATATTTGTTCTAATATTCTGTAAACGTCTTTGATTCCATATTAATTAAACGTTTTTAATATTGAATACAGTATTAGATATCGTTTATAGGTACAATTACAGATTTTGGTCATTTGATTTCTCATTGTTCAGATTTGAAATTTTAAGTCATATTTTTAAACAAAAAATGTTATGTTATTAAAGTATTTGTATCTAGGATATCCAGTAACTATCATTGATCCACCATTGGTGATTATAGCTTGGGTGTCTTGATGATTTTCTATAATTCACAGTTTACCTTACATGTACTACGAAATAGAAAGTATGACATGCCCAACGTTGCAATATTCGATCTTTTCCATTTGTATTGTATTATTTTTATTTGTATTCTATAATATTCCATTTTTCTCTGATATTTTTTTTCATTTGTATTGTATCTAAAGGGTTGTTTATATTCTTCGTTACGAAGGATTTCATTGGTCAAATTTTAGTCTGTTGTAGTAAAGAAGCAAGATATGTTTTGGGTGAAGTGGGCTCTTCTACATGTATTTGCGTGGATGCCAAGGTACATCTCGGGAAGGGGGGAGTAACAAAAAAAAATCTGTCCAAACCGAAAAACTCTATTTCTTTGGGGGGTACGTGGGAAGGGGTAGCTGAGGTACCAGTCAAGATCAAATCATTTATTTATTAGTCAACATTTCTAGGACAGATAAATACTTAATTACCATCTACCAGCGCTCTATTTTCACCTGTAGGCCAAATCTTGACCATTGAAATTCTTCGTAACGAAATGAATAAACATTATCCTTGTATACAATCCAAATAAAAAAAATATCAGACTTGGGAAAACCACGCATGATCCCAAGGAAATTGCTCGGGCCGACCATGTTACAGTAAGCAAGATTATTTTAACCAGATTTTTGAAATTGAATTTGAAACATTGCTTCGTCTTTCAGTGTATTGTGGTTCATACTTATATGGATCCTTAACAATTTTGTTTTTTATGCAGGTGACCGTTGAGGTTCTTGGGCTTCTTGTATACATTTAAAAGGCACAGTCTCTAACAAATAGTTTTTTCTTCACATATTCATTTTCCGTTGACCTTTACGAAAATAATCATTTCTTTTTTTTTCAAATCATACCTTAAAGTGTAACAAACATGGGTTATTATTACATTAGAAAGGATGCTAAATGAATTACACAATGTATTTTTGCATTATATTTAAAAAAAAAACAACAAATATTATCGCTCTTTTCAGCACGAAAAGACGTCGATCTAAGGTGTACCTCAGTATTATTATTGGCAATTAGATTGATCAAGCATATGAATCAATTATCTCTGTGATATATTTTCTTGACTTCTACAGGTGACCGTATGTTGGACACTGGTATTCCTCAGTATGACTTGTCTGAAATGTACTTTACAACTCGGGACAGAGATAACGACAAGTATAGCTATGGTAACTGTGCTGTGGACTGGCAGGGAGGGTGGTGGTTCAACTTCTGTCACCACGCCTACCTTACCGGCCCCTGGTCCTCGCCAGGCTGGCTGTATCCATGGAACCCCGCTGTAGAGAGTGGGGAATCTGTTAGAGGGACACTGATGTTGATCAAAAGTCTTCAGGTAAAAACATCATTCAGAGGACTGGGTCAATCAGAACTCATCGGATGTTTCGTGAACTTAACAATTAATATATAAATAATGGACTAACAATTAGTATGAAAAACGTCAGTCAGCATGACTCAATGATAAATTATTTAATGAGTAAAATGAATAACTTTCACCGCTTAGTTTTTAAATTTTTATTCAAATTTTCACAAAAATGAGATTTAAAGTGAAAAATATTTGTATAGATTAATAAGGATGGTTTAAGAAGGGCAAATTTTTGAGGCGGGAGTATCATTAAGTGAGCTCATTGCTTACAGTTTTATAGGGTATAATAGCTGCGCTCTGTATTACACATGCACAGTGTGCTGAATTCGAACCGTACATAAATGATTGATCATTTACAAACACTAAATGCAACTTGCTTCTCGTTTAATAAATGTTATTCAAGTGTTTTCTGGCCGATTTTGAAGATTTTTATCACGTGCTTGTTTACTATCGTTTTTTAAAGCGTTACGCTTTCCCAAGACGGTATTACAAATGTTGAGCAGATACGCATATGTTTCTTTGTACAGTCGATGGTTGATAAAGACGACAGAATCAGCCGAGGTTTGCAGAATGGACTGGGTAGTTGTGTCTATTTTCAGACTAGATTTTGATATCCTTCACAAGAAGAGCTCCATAAAAATGATCAAATTTGAAAACTAAAAATTTTTCTTTCGATTCGCCAAATGATAGTCGACAGCTTAAGATATTATATAGTTTTAAAAATTTGTTATATCTGATGGTTAATTTATTGACCCCACTCCCCTTATACTAGTATCTTAATATTGACTATTTACTTTTCCATAAAAGTCTTAATGGGATTTTAGAAAGTTTGGATGAGTAGTAAGCTGTCAGATTTCTGAAACAATTTTTTATTCTCTTTTTTTTTTTTTGCATTTTCAGTAGAACGGATGTTTAGAGATGTGAGCTACCTCAACTTGATATCGACCCATCAATCATTTCTCTTCAAAGATGCGCTTTTAAATTTATCATGATCATTTTTTTTAAGTTCACAGAGAAATATAAGGAATGTTTTTAAGTTTAGTGTGAATTAATGGTGTGTGAATCACACAGAATTCCACGTAGGCATATTTTTAGCTCTACTGGTCAGAAGAGCTTATGCGATAGTAATGCGTCCGTCGTCCGTCCGTCTGTCTGTAAATAATTTTTCAAAATGCCACTCCTACTACAGCTTTAGTAGGATTTCAATATAACGAAACATACAAGTAGACTACACTAAGATAAATAATTCTGTATATCGGTTTTTGATTTTGATGAACGGGGTTGCCGTGGTTACAAAAAATAGAAATTTCTTTGAAATACTTTTAAAATGCTACTCCTCCTAGAGATTTGGTCTGATTTCAATTTAACTTGACACAGAAGTAGACTACGTTAAGATAAATAGTATATCTGTTTTTTTATTTCGATGAACGGTGTTGCCGACGCAATTAAAAATAGAATTTTCAGTTAAATACTTTTAAAATGCCACTCTTGGTAGACTTTACTTTACCGGTCCCCAGATCCGCAAGATCCTCGCGCTCATTGGCGTAACAACTGAAATGGGTTAAATTTGCACACTATTCGACTGATTAGGGTTAGTCTTGCACCCACCTGAGAGATTAGGGTTAGTTTTTGCACTAGTATTCAACTGATTAGGGTTAGTTTCACATCCATCCTAGAGATTAGGGTTAGTCCTCGCACATTATTCGACTGATTAGGGTTTGTTAAGCATCTTCCCGGGAGATTTCGTCTAAACGTCTTAGTCCTTGCATACCATCCGAAGGATTAGGGTTAGTGACTCGTTCTTTTAGATAAGTTAAAAATTTCAGTTGTTTCTGTAATTTTTCAAGATCATTATTCAGCTTCAAAGGCATTTTGTTCGTTTATTTACATGGAAGAATGGGTAAGGCCGAAAGAAATGCCACTAAGCATGCGCCGCACGCGCTTCGAGCAGAATTATTCGTTGTCGATTTTTTCCATGAATAAACAATATTTATTATTTTTTCGGAGAACGGGATTAAAAAACTTCGTTTAAAACTTAGGTTTCAAACTAAACTTTTAACCGTAGAATTCGTTTTTGTGGTCAAAAGGCCAAAAAATCCCTCGTATTTAAATTTTTTTTCTCGCATCCATCTTTTGAAAATTGTTTGGTTGCACTCTCCTGACCGACTGACTAAAATGACCCGACTCAGAAAACTTTTTTCAACATTCCTGGGCACGTGTTTTCTTTTAATTCCTCTAATCCAGATGTTGTCAAGTATGTTGAAATTTTCTGCAGAAAAGATTTTCCCACCTACCTGTCGACCCAACAATTTTACCAAGAGTCGGGAGAGGGCAACCAGGTATTATCTTAAAGATAGCCTAAGGTCATTTTGATTTTGCCAAATGTTGCAAAATGTTATTGTCAGTTATAAATTAATAACAATAAACCTATTGTTTAACATATGTTGTAATACATAGAGATTTATTTTATATAAGCAGAGGCCTATATATACCTAGGTGTTTTGAACTATTATACATGTATATAGTATTTAACAGTAGTGAAACAAATTCATGCTTATATATATATTAATTTTGTTGTATAAAAAATTGACATTCTGTTGTATTTGTATTCATATATTATACTAGTTAGGTCTCTATTTTTCCTTTAAAAACTTGTAATCATTTTCAATTCTTACTACTGATTTTCAGAACCCGATCCGAGGAATTGCCTACCTCAAGATACGAACTTTAATGACATTTTGTGACAAAATATTCTCTTTATATTGAATCATCGTTTGCTTGTGTATAGTGAGTTATACATGTACCCCTGTAAGCATTTCATTCTTTAAATGAGAAATTATCAGCAAATTTTAAATAAATTAATATAAAAACGTATAACTATTTATTGCCTGATTTAAACAATGCTGCAATATGTTTCGGTTGTATTTACATTTTTCTCATGCATAAGACAATGAGTCTATTCAATTTGGTGCCTGGAAACAGCTGATGATTTTCGGTTAAATGTTGGTCAAAAATCAGTCAAAAATGTTTATATTCTATTAATATATACCATCAAAAGGAAAAATATGTTTTAAAGACAGTCTCACAAAAAAACTTATTTTGATAGATGTCATAAAAGCGACAATTTTCAATCAACTGAAGTAAGACTGAAAAACGATTGAAAAAATTGATTGAAAAATAAAATGTTCCTCCTATAAAAGTTTAGAAATGGGTTTTCTGGTTCACTTTAAACTACACTGTAATAATAATGTTATACTTTACAAGGGAAAATTGGGAAAGACAATTTTATATTCTAATAGAGTAATTGCCACTGCTAACTTATAAAACATTGCAAAAATATCCTTGTATTATATAATAAAAATTTCTTTATCTAGGTCAAAATATAACATCACTCTATTGTTGGTCAGTTAAATTTAACTAACATATATGATACTAAATGACTTATCTAAATATTTGCGCACAAGAATGACATATACATATAACGTGCAACAGGGGCGGCTGATAAGACAAAAATTGTTCCAAGTGAATCATTAGCAATGGCGATCGTTAGTTTTGTGAAAGATCTCTTTTCAGCATTGTGTTGTGTGGTTTATGTCAAGGAGGCACATTGTGGAAACATTGAAAAGCGGTTTCTTATTAACAACGGGAGCTCAGTAAATTCTCATCTCCAAGATTTACAAAGCAAACTCTTGGATCTCACATACAAGTATATGGCTCAAGAATCCACCATTAATGAGCTGAAGTCAGAAGTTCTTTTAACCAAGACTGTTAATGGTAACCAATCTAGAGTCATACATGACCTTGAGGTCAAGGTCAAAGCCCAGGAAACTTTAATTCGAGATCTCACCACAAAATCTCAGACTCAATCATCGACTATAACAGTCATAACCCTTAAGTTGCTCCGAGAAAGCAATAAAAATGACGACAATGCATTACGTATTCAGTCGCTGTCCTCTAAATACCAAACGATGACGACGACAAAATCAGGTAAATTCTTCATTTATCATTTTAAAAATTTTACTTTTATGACTTAAACTGACTGTCTATTTATAACCTAAAAAGTGAGCAAAAGATAGCATATATTCAGCATTATGTTTTTGGTTTAGGTGGCGCACTGTTTGGGGAAGAAAGACTTGTCCCGACAATACAACGGACCTTGTATACTCAGGTACATATGTAAAAAAAAAAAAACCCAATGCTTTATTTATGTTACAGTAGATATGTCCAATAAAAAATTCCATTTGTTTCATGAATTTTAGGAAATATCAGAAATCCCTATTCTGTGTAGGAAATATGCGATTTGCTGATTTCAGTTAGAAAGAAAGAAACGCATATTGTTTTACTCATCAAAGAAATTTTGAAAAAAGTATTAGGAACAACTATCTTTTATATCATTGGATACATGTGACCTATTTTAAGTACAACATAGGCTATTAAACCCGAATTATTTCCCTTGAATAAGCATGATTATGAAAATAGTGTTTTATATGATTTCTTGTAAATCGGGGGGTCTATATTCTTTATAAAAATATTTGATTTTGTGAAGAAAATTTTAAAATAACACGGTTTCCTTTTCTTTTAGGGTATGCAGGTGGGTCTAAATATTCCAAGGTAGGCGGACCTGCTAATTTCCTTTGTCTTGTGCCAGATCCAGATTTAATTCCAGATGTAGGAAGCGGTCAGTATATCCATGGCGTGGAATATGATCACGGAATAAGCGGATCAAAAGTAGGACAAAATGATCTTTGTTCAGTATGTAGAAGTAGAACCGAGGAGAGCACACTCATGCTTCCAGGAAAATCGTCTTGCTATCCCGGATGGAAAATGCAATACAGAGGCTTCTTAGCATCTGGAAATGAAGCATTTAAATCTTCCGCAAATTACATCTGTTTGGATGAACATTCAGATCAATGGCAAGCAGGAGATGAGGTGACGTTGGACGGAAAACTCCTGTACACCGTCAGAATTGCGTGCGGTTCTCTGGCTTGTCCGCCCTATCATAATGACAGAGATGCAACGTGTGTTGTTTATACCAAATAACCTTCAATAAAATACCCCGGTAAATAAAAGGAATACATCATTGTAAAGCACCAATATAATTCCTTTTCTACTGAGAACATTTCTACATGTACTCGTATACTTCTTGATTTAAAAAAATCAATAACTGTAAAATCAATGTAAAATTATTTTGGACCGAATCCTATATATCCCTGACTAACTGAAATGACCCTACCCCTAAATGACACAAGAACAACAAAAAGTACAGTGAGATCTTAGGTTGGTGTCCTGAGTAATGGGTTGTTACCAGGCACGAAAACAGGACATTGAAGTAAGAAGGCTAAAAAAATAGGCTTGGTACCGCCTTCAGGCCTTCAGAGTCCATGGGCCGAGTTAACATCCCTTGGTGATCGTTCACACCCGCCGTGGGCCCTACATGTATATGCTTGTATGTTTATCAGGTAGACAGAACCTAGCGTAGTTATTGAAACCAACTGTTTCAGACATTTTGACGATTTAAAAAAGAAAATCATACCAGAAAATAAAAGAATAACAAGACTGCATCACGATATTTGACCTTTGGTCTCTCAACATGACTTTGTCCTTTAAAGCACTTTTTTATAACAAAGGTCAATTAATTTTGGCATTATATTATGCTTTTTTTTCTGGTGTACTTTATACACGAAAAAAATTTAAACTTGTTTTATATATTTACCTCTCCCTCTCTCTTTCTTTCTCACAACAAACGGATCTATGTTTCATATGAATACAATGTGTTTTTTCATGGAAATTAGTATGCATACTACCATGTGATTTTCTCTGGATTCGGAAATCTACATTGAATATAAAAAAAAATATTTCTGGATTATAATGTTTATGACCATAACTATAAAGCAATTCTTAAACATCATTTAAACTTGTCTCAAAAACTAATGTAATAATATTATTAAGCAATATTTGAGCTGCCAGGCAAAACAACTGTAACAGTTGAGTTTCTGAATCTTTAACCAGCAATATTATCATTATTGAAGTAAATTATTGAGCACTTTATGCTTGGAAGTTTAAATAATAAGAATTTTTCAGTGAGAGAACACGCTAATTATTTTTTCTTAATTTTATCTTTCAGTATACTTTGAAATCAGTTATTTTCATGGGGTCAATATTTCGAGGTTTGAAGATAAATATTGGTTTGATCGGATTTGATTTCGTGGTTGGGGAAAAATTGAGAAGTTATGTATATATAAATAAATTTTTTGGTGGACATAAGTTTGTTGGTCCCTTCATATCTTGAGTACAATGAAATAAAACCATAACGAAAATAAATTGCATTGTTAAAAAAAGGAATTGGATACTGCAGTCTTTCCATGGTTGTTTCTTAGGACATTTTTTTTTCAGATGTGTCATTTTTGATATATTATATAACAAATGATTCAATTTAACTTTCAATGAAGAATGAGGAAACATATATATATGTACATTATTTATAAATTTTAAAAGTGACTTTTGTGATATGAAGATAACGAACAATATTCAAGATCAAAAGTCCATAAACAATACAAAGTTGGTGAAGACCAAACACGGAACTCCAAAACATAAGAGGAGTGATCAGGTGCCATGGAGGAGTGAGCATCCCCTAGTGATCTTCATGAGTATTTTCAATTACATGTTTAGATTACTCCTGATTTTCAGAACCCGCGGAATGGACTACCCTAGGATACGAACTTTAAATGTCATTTTATGCCAAAATATGCTCTATATTTTAATCATCGTTTGCTTGTATAAAATGAGTCATATCCTTGCTGACATTTTATTCTTTAAATGAGAAATTATCAGTACATTTTCAATAAGGTATATAATAATGTAAATATATTTATTGTCTGGTTAAAACACTGCTGCAATATGTTCCTTCTGTATTTACGTTTTTCTCATGTATAGATTTAAACCTTATTTATTAACTTAATATTTTTATGCTATTAACCCTTAATTTAGATACAATTGAGAGAAAATGAGTCAATTCAATTTGGAGCCTGGAAACAGATGATGATTTCGATTAAATATTGGTTAAAAATCAGTCAAAATTCTATATTCCATTATATTCCATTTATATGAAAACATATGTTTCAAACATAATCACAAAAGACAAAGCAATTTTGAATAAAACAATAAAAACAATAAAAAGGTGCGACAATTTTCAATTAACAGAAGTAAGACTGCAAAATGATTGAAAAATAATTGAAAATTAAAAAAAATTCTTCCTATAAAAGTTTAGGATTGGGTTTATCTGTTTCGGTTTAAACTAAGAATAACTGTTATACTTTACATGGGAAAAATTAGAAGGGCAATTGTATATACTTGTAGAGTTATCACAAATGCTTTATTATAAACGTTTTAAAAATGCTCTTGAATAATGTTTTGTTCTCCATTACTTAATCTTGGTCAAATCATAAAATCAAGAATTCTTTTTATCTATAGCACACATGTATGATGTCAAGAACTGACTCCTGTGTCTAATTCTTCATCATTTTACATACTCAGAGCTCTGCCATACACTTAAACCTTCCATATGCGTAGAGCTTCTTCAAGGACGCTGGATAAAGGATAGACCTTTAAGATTATTACTTACTTTATTATGCCTGCTACCCCTTTAGGGGCAAAGACAAATGAAAAGATTCCTCCAAGCCCTCAATCCTGAGCAATGCTTTCTATATCTTTCCAGTTCTTGTCACTTGAATCTTTTACGCCTGGCTCCATTATGCCTTTCTGTCTGTTATTGGAAATATAATATTTTGATGTCATATAATTTATTAAATGTATCTTTTTATATGAACCATAATTAGACATTTTTAAAATTGTGATTATACGACTCAAAATACCTAGACACTATAACAGTAATTCATGAAATAACCTGTAACGTTCTTGATATTAAAGTACCAAACCCATTTATACGTTCATGCTACAAAGGGTTCGTTGGCACGAAATTTATATATTAATTAGCAAATCTGAATTCATATGTTTCTACTGTAGATACGTTTGCCTTTCCAAATTTTGATATTGAGGTACAAAGTCAAGTAAAATGCTTCATTTTACGAGTTTCTTTAATAATTATTCATTATTAAAATAATCACATGAGCTACATTACCCGTACCTAGGCAGAACAAAAAATCCGCAGAATCAGCAAGAAATTGATAAAATATAATTTATAATAAATATTTATAACTTAAAGGTTAAGAGCATGAAAAACATTACTTATAAAAAGCGTTTGGCTAACAAGTAATTTAACAGAAGTTCGAAAGACTACTTTGGAACTACAACTGCAGCCAGATGTCGTTTTCCTTGGGAGTATATGCATTTCTCATCTTTTCAACGTACTGTTACGGCGCTGAGGTAATTCTTTTAGCTTATATAAGTTTTTTTATCTTTGGTACGGTATATTGTTTTTTCAAAGTGTAAGTGATCATGAAACTAATAATAAAAATCAATAAATGTTTAAATTTGTTTTGAAAAAATGAAGAAAAATAGAGGTGTGTAAAACTTTTTGAATATTCCTAAATTATGTGTTATAATAAATTCTATGCATAGATTGGTGTATGCATACCTTTGAATTTGTGGTAAATGATATATTATCAAATCTTACAGTTTTTATTTTATATTTGAATTCCTATGATGTTCAATTTTTTTTTTCATTTCTCTTGAAATTCTAATATTTTTTCTATAATTTTGTAGATCTTAATAGATCTTAATAGATCTTAATAGATAATGATAGAATTGATAAAAATATTGAATTAAACGTATATATTTCACTCATTAGACCTCATTTTGTCCTTGCTATAAAAAACTTTGCATTTAAAGATTGAATTTCTTATTGATAATTTTCCTCGGAACATGTGTCATTCTAGATTTCATCTTGCCGCAATTCCTTCATCATTACAATCACTTATCAATTTCAACAAGAAATCAGTACTTATTTTAACTGATGTAAATAGTCGATTTAAACAGGGGTCAATGTTTGCATTCACTGAAGAAAAAAAAATCCCGGTTGTGCATGCAAAGATTTTATTATTTTTTTATTCAAGAATTTAAGGAACTTAACAGGAAACAATAAACTACTAGTATGTCCTGGACAAGTTTCTGTACATCCCTGAAAATCACGTTTTATAGAAAATATCAGATTAGAGCAATTTTATAATTTGGTATTAAACACCGCCGGTGTGCCCGGTTGGCAGGGGATGCTCACTCCTCTAATGATTTGGAGGTCCCTTTTTGCCCTGCTCCTATTTTGTATTGATTTATGGACTTTTGATCTTGAATACTTTTCATTATTTCCATATGTTTTGAAGATAGATTTTACCATTTCTTTCATTAATTCTTTATAGAGTAGGATTTTTTTTTTAGGTCACCTGAGTAAACTCGGGTGACCTATTGCTATCCGTTTTCGTCCGTCGTGCGTCGTGTGTTAACATTTGAACATTTTCAGCTTCTTCTTTGCAACCACTGAACCAATTTCAACCAAATTTGGCACAAAGCATCTATGGGTGACGGGGAACAAAAATTGTGAATTTCATGATCCCTGCCCCCCTGGGGCCTGAGGGGTGGGGCCAAAACCACTAAAATTAATGCAATCTTTAAAAATCTTCTTCTTTACTCCTGGACATCAAGCAGTCAAACTTTTGGCATGATTGTAATCAGCATTGAGTCCTCTACCAAAACTGTGAAATTCATGGCCCTGAGGTCGGGGTTCTAGTGCTTGGGCGGGGCTAAATAAGTATATAGTGAAAATGCATTATTTCTTTGAAAATCTTCTTCTCTGCTCCTGGGTATTAAATAAACCAACTAAGTACATAGTTATGATGATCAAGAGTGCCTCTACCAAAATTATGAATTTTATGGCCCCAGGGTCAGGGGTTCTGGTGTTAGGGTGGGGCTCTATTAATTATATATAGTGAAAATACATGATTTCTTTGAAAATCTTCTTCTCTGCCCCTTTGTATTAAATAAACTAACTAAGTGCATAGTTATGATGAGCAAGAGTGCTTTTACCCAAATTGTGAATTTTATAGCCCCAGGGTCAAGGGTTCTGGTGTTAAAGGGGTGGGGGGCTCTATTGATTATATAGTGAAAATACAAGAATTCTTTGAAAATTTTCTTCTCTGCTCCTAGGTATCAAATAAACTAACTAAGTGCATAGTTATGATGAGCAAGAGTGCCTCAACCAAAATTGTGAATTTTATGGACCCAGGGTCAATGGTTATTGTGTTGGGGGGGGGGCTCTATTGATTATATAGTGAAAATACACGAATTCTTTGAAAATCTTCTCTGCTCCTAGGTATTTAAAAATAAACTAACTAAGAACATTGTTATGATGAGCAATAATGCCTCTTCTAAAATTTTGAATTTTATGGCCACAGGGTCAGGGGTTCTGGCGTTAGGGCAGGGCTATATTGATTATATAGTGAAAATACATTAAATCTTTGAAAATTTTCTTCTCTGTCTCTGGGTATGAAGCAGATGAACTACCTAAATAGTTATGATGAGCAAGGGCCCTAGTCTTGCAGAATTGTGAATTCAAGACCCCAGGGTCAGGGGTGGGGGAGGGCTCTACTTATATACTGAAAATGAATTAATTGTTTGAAATCTGCTCCGTTATATTAATAAAACATTAATATTTATTTTTTTTGATAGGCAATTTTAAGGGTGCCTTTTTAAAATTTGTGCAATGTGTGGACCTAGGGTCAGGGGTTTATGTCACAGTGTTAGGGGCACTACTGATTATTGCTGAATATTACTGATTAGTTGGAATGTAATATTGTTCCCCTGTCCTGCATATGGGTATTCAGTAACCAAGCTAAGCAACTGCTAAGTGTATTCTTATGATGGTCAATGGTCCCTCTTTCAAAATTGTGAATGCTATATAGCATCTGGATTAAAACATGAATCAAATTCAATAACTGGAAAGTTGTTGCATAATGCTCAGGTGACCTATAAGGCCCGTGGGCTTCTTGTTTTATTTAAAATTTAAAAAAATGTTCTGCTATGAAGCAGTTGTTGCATAAATGCTAACTACAGAGTAATACCGTTAATACATTTTCAGATTTACGGAAATAAAAAGATACACGAATCAACCTTAAAGTCTTTATTTGAAAGAAACATTGGTAAGCGCCTGTTATAGTTATTACAGTTACTATAATTAATGATACCCGCTTTAATTATGTACTGGTATTTAAATTACTACGTACTATTTACCTATTTTCTTGATTTTATATTATTCTTTATTCCAGAGGAAATTGAGGCGATTGATATTTCTAGCTTAAAAGAGGTTGGCCATGATAATAGACGGTAAGAAAAATAACACCAAATTTATTTGGTCTATTCATCAATTCAAAAGATAAAAACTATATTAAAAAAAGCAAAGTAGGAAGTGGGGGCTAATAGGTCCTCTGTAGGGAACTAGAACTTGTTTTCTCACTAAAATTTTATTTAAACATTTCAACAAGTTTATAAAACGAGGATACCAACATGTTAATGTCATCATTTTGTAAGTTTTATGCTCGATACGTACATACTAATATATCGTACATCCCATCATTGAGTCAAATATTGACTAGCGTTTTCGTACTTATTATCAGGCCATTATTGAAACTCTGAATTGTCTGCGAAATTTTCGTTTTTCCCGATCACAACAAGGAACATACGGCAGAAGTGACCGGTGGTCAGGGGATGCTCACTCCCCATGGTACTTGATCCTACCTCTGATTTTTCTGTTTGCTCTGCTCCAAATTGGTATTGTTACATGGTACTTGAGCTTGAAAACTGTTCATTACCTCTAATTTCATGAAACCTATCAGAGGTTGCATTTTATCTATCTTATCGTTGCCTTGAGTGTCAATAATTGGCAAATGTTATTAGAAATGGTTTCTTTTTTAACCATTAAACTGTTTTTTTAATTAAGATTCACTTTTGGAAGAAAATAAATAGAGGGTCCCTGTTCATTTAGAGATTATTTTCCTAGAAAGATGAACTCTTTTGATATTTTTTTGAAAAACAATGAGCGTGACTATCTCCACAAAACTTTATATTCTATTACGTTTTAGGAAGCGTTTAGTGCTTTGAGTCTTCAAAACTATCTGCTTTTATTGCAATTTTGTATTTGTAAATATGTAGCTTTGAAAATATCAAATTCAAGATCATTTTTTCTTTACTGTGTATTTTACTGTAACGAAAACGCTCTTTTTTTAAATTAATAGGTCAAATGTCCGAAGTACCAGAGGGTTATCACCAACAGAACTCAGCCTGTCAGCTTTTGGTGAGGATTATCAGTTACAAGTATCTAAGCCGGAATCCGTGTTACACCCGGAAGTCAAGATTGTAACCAGGAATGAAGATGGCGACCAAGAGTGGAAAGGAGTAATTCCGGATTGCTTCTTGGTCGGTCACGTGACTTCACACAACGGAACTGCTTCCCTGTCACATTGTGAAGGCTTGGTAAATTATTAATTTACGTATTATGCTTCTTATAAAAGACGCAATACTACAATCCAATTCATAATTTGTGACCAATTTCTACAGGAATGTTTTCATTTGTGCAGCATTTTTTCTCCACGAAAACACTGTAAATCATATTTTGGTTTTACTTTTATTAGCATTTTAAAATCTTTTTTGCAACATTTTTTATGTTTAGAAAGGAACACTAACCACGCCATCTGGAGATTTTCAATTGAGAGAGCTACCCAAAGTTCACAACAAAAGACTCCATTTCTCAGATGAGGATACCGTTCTTGTGGTTGGTAGAATGAGACAGAGAAACAACATGGGAGGGACAGGTGTTAACGTTAGAGGTGACACAATATCTATCATTTATCATATATTAGAGAATTGACTATTTCGTATTCCCTTTAATTTATCGGTAATATAATCCATCGATTTTTTTTGATTGCTACATATACTTTACCGAATATATAATCTGAATTTCCTACTTAAAATTTGTTAATAAGTTAATCCAATGAAAAATACAAGATACGTAATGCAAAATTTTTTTTTTTTACAAAATCTTGTTAGATGTCAGTCTATCTGCACTGGATGACCAAATAATAAAACTAAAGGACAAAAACAGAAGACAGACCACCACAAAGGATGTGGTTGTTGAACTGGCAGTGTATACAGACAGCAAATACACAGAAAGACTTCGATCCAAGGACACTGCAAGGAGAATTGAACTTATGATTGTTAAATATAACGGGGTATAGAATTTCATAGCTTGCATATATTAAAGATTTAATGATAAAAAAAAATTAAAATTCATTTTTAAAATATTTACAGATGTAAAAATTTTCCTAATAAATACCTATTAGATCAATCCATATTTAAACCTATTATAATTACAGGTTATTCTCATGACAACATAGTTATTGTTTTAAAAGACGTAAGCTTATAGTGAAAGCGTATGTTGCCATCTTTTTTATTTTCAAAATATATTCAACGTATATTTATTTGCCGTTTTTTGGAATTTTATAATTTACCGGTATTTCGTTTAAAACAGTCATAAATGTAAGGATAATACTCAGATGTGAGTACTTTAATGACTTACCTGTATTCGTTTTAAACTGTAACATATATATATATAATTTCTCAATTACCTGAATAATACAAGTTTTAACTATAAATGCTAATCTCCTTTAATTATGATGTTTGCTTAAATTGATCCAGGTACAGATGGAATATTCTAGATCGGATGTTCTCGGCTACAATGTAAAAATCCAGATTAAATATTTTGGTTTTTGGGAGAAGGATCCGGTAATGATATTTTTCTGAATTTCATCAATCATTCATTTTTAAATATATATTAGTATAGATCTCATTTTCAAATTTTGCGAGAATTAAACTGAGCAAATTATGACTTTATATTTACAGTCCTTTTATTCTACACATTATCACCTTGGGAACATCTTGGATTCATTTTGTGAGGGCATGCGCAAGAGTCCCATAAATTACGATATCTTCTATATGCATACCGGGTACGTATATGTATTTCTGAATGAAATTTGTAGAATACTAACTGTAATCACTATTAAAGCTCAAGTATGTTTTCTTTTATTATTCGTGCACTGGTCAGGTGACATGTATTCAGGTACTATAGTATTCTATATCCGTCTTTGACCTCGCAATCCCATAAAGCTTTGCAATTTTTTTCAAAACCACTGTAACTTTCAACTACATTTGAAATAAAGCATCCTAAAGGTGATTCAGTATTTATCGAACGAAAAACTAACCATTGATAAGGAAACATAAAGATTAAAAAATTTAAAAATTAACAATCTTTTTTAAACAAAATCAGATTAAAATTAAAAAGGTGAGCGTCGTGGTCAATGGGGTTTCTTGTTTCTCGCGATTCGTTATTCACTAACTTTCTCCTTCTATGTTTAGCAAAATCTTTAAGTCACAAAATGTCACCTGTAATGAAAGCATTTTAATTACTAATGTCAAATCAATTGCTTGTAACCGGGTTAATTAAAGTAATTTTCATCATAGAACTTAGATATTAGTTAATCAAAGATTACGAAGTTCATCTCGACGAATGTTATCTATAAGGCAAATTTCACATATTTTTTCTACTTGTGTGTATTTCAAATTCAATACCCAAGCAAATGAATTTGCTCCAAGAGTGAAATCTGTTTAATACCTGGGAAATAACTAGTTAAAAGTTCGAAATCTGGATCAAGTTGTTTCCATATTTATGTAGTAATATATTACACTATTATTACATCATTGGTAGCTGTCGTTTATTTCTCCCTATTTCTTCGAGTAGTCACGAGTATTCTTTAAGGGAAATCAATTTCTTAACCTAAACAGAATTCTGAAAAATAAAATCAATGTTACATTGATTTTAACAATTTTGTTTAAAATCATCATTTTGTAAAGTATTTTGACGTTGTAATTATGTCCTTAATAGAAAATTTAACCTACCAATTGAATGGTTGTATATTCACTGACTTGTAAAATCCTTGGCAACAAATTACTCCTTTATGCAATAGACAGGGGATGCTTAGTCTTCCTTGGTACCTGATCCTACTCTGGAGTTTCTAGTTGTTTTTTTCTTTTGGATCGATCAATATCTTTGCAAATGATTGTTCACTTACCTTTTAGAGAGACGCACACTAACGTTAATGGGAATGCCTTTCAGGCTTCTGCTTGTAATCCACTTTACCATTGTGGTATCGATAATTTACCAGTATTAGCACACGCAGGTACAGCCCACGAGCTAGGACACAGGTAAGAAAGGATTGATTGATTGTATGTTGTTTAATGACCCTCTCTAGAATTTTCCACTCATTTGGAGACCCCACCAGTTGCCGGTGGATAGCTGCAATTTGTCCTTTACTAGGCACTCGGGACTTTTTCGTGCTAGTACTTACTGCGACACGGGACCTCGGTTTATACGGTCTCATCCGAAGGACCGGTCTCCACGTCCCACAGTGGCATTGGGAGTCAAATCTGCGAATAAGGATCAACTCCTTTCTCCGCGACACTAGACCAGACGCTCTAACCTCTGCACCACGCGAGCGATGGTAAAACAAGAAGACACAACATTGTTTAAATAATAGGTTTGGAATATTTGCATTCATTGAAAGCAGGGAACAATGTCATAAAGGGTGAGAAGACCAAAACAACCCAAGAGATACAAAAAATACGGAATGATTATTTTAAAAAAATATGTTGCCATTGTTTAGTTAATGTGTATGTACTGTTCTCGTTTTATTAAAAATACACTTCTATATAAACTGTATATCACTGAAAGAAACGTATTAATATTTTTTTAACATTTTAAGTATGGGAATGCGGCATGACGATGAAGTAGGATGTACCGGAAGTGACAGAGGTGTGATGGGAGGAAAAGGGACAGGCTGGAGTTCCTGCAGTATCAGAGACTTTGATAAATTTCTACAGTATGTCTAAAAATGAACTGTAATAGATTTTTATATACATGCTAGTTAGTTGAATTATCTTTCTTTCATAAGTTTCGATCTCTATATATATCCGCCGAACTATATGACCTTAAGTTAATATGTTACATTTTCTCTCACCTTTAAAGCCGCTTAATTAACCCGAAACAGGCACATATTATCTTATACAATAAAAGTACTTCATTACATAGATAATATATAAAAAGAAATTATAAGATTGATTTAATAGTTTATTACAACAATCCTTACATGGAAAATGCAGATCAAAAACCTTATTGACAAGCAGTAGTTCCTAACGGAAGTTAAGATCTGTTGTTAAGTCAATTTTGAAAAAAATAAGTTTATCGGATATATCTAATAATGAAGATAATTCATACCCGAGTATTTTTTTTCTCTATTACTGTGAGTATAAGAAGCCTTAGTCATAATACATCTTTTCAAAATTAAGAAAATAATTGAACATAGTAATTTTTATATT
The DNA here is from genome assembly GCF_032062105.1 of Saccostrea cuccullata. Classification (NCBI taxonomy): domain Eukaryota; kingdom Metazoa; phylum Mollusca; class Bivalvia; order Ostreida; family Ostreidae; genus Saccostrea; species Saccostrea cuccullata. The sequence goes on from NW_026918190.1 coordinate 122,283, forward strand.
GATATGCATATTTAAAGACTAAAGGAAGATCAGATATTTAAAATAATTTTTTTGAAAGGAGCTAAAATATTGTCCGTGTACAGGTTATATATGTACTTTGTTGTGAAGAAAAAATGCTCCGGTTCGTTCTTCATGAGATAAACATGTAAGCGATAAATTTAATTTTTCGAAGGTGATTTAACGCAATATCAACAATGATCAACATAGGATTATTTTTTGTGTGACCTAACAAAAATTATTTTTTCAACTTTTGAATTTTGATAGCTTTTAAAAGAAAAGGACTTTGGTGACATAATTTGACAAAAGTTGAAACAATTTATGGACAATTATTTTTCAAGAAGAAAATCGAATATATATTTTTAGCGATTAGAATCGGACCAAGCGGCTTTAAGTTTTCGATGTTCTCCATTTAGACAAAGCTTTCGCGGTCTACTCATGACTTAGGCAGAGATGAACTGAATGCAAATTCTTCTTGATTTCAGAAGTGAGAAGGGCCAGTGTTTGTTTCGCAAAGATGTAACCGTCTTTGGTCCCCTCACACCAGCGCTTCCTGGTAACACCATTCTTACGCTTTTACATGTAACTTCCCCGGACTGTATGCTCAAGAATGTTTTTACTATCACATTTTGTCTGTCGCCTATCTGTCTGTCTGTTTACTTTTTCGACCTCCTGACCATAACTTTTGTGCCAATTTCTACCAAACTTGCCACTAAGGATTCTTGGGTGAAGGGAATGGTAATAAGAATAAGGAAAAATTTGTTGATGCAGTAATTGCTTTTTAAAATTCTTCTCAAAAACAATATGGCCGAACAAAAAATTGACACTGACCTAAAATGTGGCCTTCTACCGACGACATATTGTTAATGAACAATGGTTACATTGTATTTCCATTCTTTTGTCAATACTTGTTCGAAATATCCCGGTGTACCTGAAACAAAACTAACTACAGAGACTAATACATCTTACTTACCTATGAGTACGTATGAACAATTTCTAAAACGAGGTATAAATTATTAACAAACAAATTGATGAAGCCAAATTTTGACTGACGTTTTCTTACTAATTATAAGACCATTATATATGTACACTGAATTGCCGATGGATGTTTTCGATATTTCCCGGACATGGATCACATGGCGGCTGTAACTATTTGGTTCAGAATGCTTTCTCCTCCATGGCACCTGATCCCATCTCTAATGATTTAGAGGTCTGTGTTTTCTCTGCTCCTGATTTGTATTGTTTAATGGACTTCTGAGTTCGAATAGTGATCGTTATCTCCCGATATTTTATTCCATCAATCCTTCAATTTCATTACTTTCTTCAAACCAAGCATCCAGTGGTAGGAAAGGCACAATTATTATAGACGATCAATGTTTACATAGAATATCTTTTCAAAATAAAAACAGTCGCCCGTTTTAAATAAACAAAATATCACGATTCTGTTGAAATAAAAAATGATTTGAATGGTTTGAAAATGTAACTCTGGTAAATAAATCGGATGTGAATGGAATTTTAAATGAGCATGATAAAATACACTTGTTTTTATTAGTCAAAATTGCGTTTGAAATGCTTTTGAGATCACTTTCACGTATAAACACTAAAGAAAAAAAACAAACAACTGTCTGTTTTATCTTAAATAAAAGTTTTTTGCTTGCTTTTGCCAATATTTTAGGTCAGATGCACAGTGCAGACGAATTATGCGAGATGCAGTATGGCCCAAATTTTCACTTCCGTAATTTTTACTTTCTTGGGGTAAGAATATCATTTAATATTACATTTTCATCAGTGAAATACTGTAATTTATTTAATGAATAAAAATGATATCCTGTCACATAACGAAGAGTGTTGTAATTTCCTTAAACTGTTATAATATATAGAAAGAGTAAATAAATCATTCTGACAGATAATAAGACTGCCAAAATGTCTCAACTATGACGTCATTTAGCGTATGACTGTATATCATATTACAAAAGGACAAATAGGCAAAGGGAAAATCAAAGAAAATGTAATAAACAGAAAATTCAATGTTTTGTAGTGTAATATGGAATTTATTTCACTCATGAGACAGGATCTTTAAATATTTTCATTCGTGCTTCGCACTCGTGAAAATAAAAAGAAAATATGTCCCATTCGTGAAATAAATTCTATATTCAACTACAAAGCATTGAATATCCTCTATTTATTTTACTGCGACAAATCTAGAATAACGGAATCTTATATATAAATATTAACTTGTAGTTCATATGTTTTGATTTCTTTGAGGATTGCGACGCTTTATATAGCTGTGCAGACTTGAACGAAGGAAATTTATTTGGACAAATGATTACGTCATCATCGCACACCCTTAATGGAATATATTGTGGAACAGGCAAAGTAAGTCCTGTACAAATTTATACTGAGAAATAAGGCCTTTCTAACTTTCGTGCTGTATATAGCTATATATCACAGCATTAAAGCGGTCTTTTTTGAACAGATATGTTTCAATCGGAGATGCGCGACATTTGAAGAGGTCAAAATGAAACCAGGTGTTGTCAGGCCCGGGGGTTGGGGACAGTGGGCAAATTGGCAGCCCTGCTCCAGGACTTGTGGGACAGGGTTAACCTACAGGAGGAGATTCTGCAACAATCCAAGGTTTTAATTCGTGGGGGGGGGGGGGGGGGCTAAAAATATAGTTTGATATCTTTCTCTTTTTTCAAAGTCTTTCAATGTTCTTAAATGTTGTACCTGTATCTCTCGACATGAGATTAAAGTCCATTGAGCACTATATAACAATTTTACGGTATTCATTTGTTTATCTTTCTTCTATTCTAAAGTACTAAGTATACAATGATTCAAAAATGGGTATGTTACCAAATTATCATGTGACTAATTTCGCGGTTACTTGCACTTAGTATATCAAGTTCAAAATTTTCAACATGATACTAGTACATTGAAACCATGGGCACTTGTTTCAAATATATTTTTTTAACCCATAGTATATGATAATAACACTAATACTATGAGTTAAAAATATTATTTTCGAAACAGGTGTGTCTGTAATGAAAACATTTTGTTTTACTCCAGTCCTTTGAACCATCCTGGCTGTGAAGGCGGAGATGACAATGGATATGAAGCCAGGACTTGTAATCCTGAGGTTGGTTAATAATATTGACACGTCCTTGCAATGGATGATTTTTTTTAAAATCAGTTCTTTGAATCTAATACAGTTAAGAGGTTAAACTTGCATCTTATAAACTAACACATATATTGGATAATCTTTGACAATTTAATTGAAGCCCTGCCCCAACGACAGTTCCGACATAAACACGCTTATAAATCAGCGGGCGTCTGAAACCTGCAGTAGATTGTTAAAGAATAAAGTATTAGACTCTACAAAGTACACCTCGGTTGGAAGGAAAATGAACTCTAATGGTAAGATAGAGATCTGCTTAATTTGCATCAACTGCCTTGTCGGTAATTACACTTAAAATTTTAAACGAAAAAGTGTACCCGCCACCTAGCTATGATATTAGAATGGCTATTTGGCATTTTATTATCAATTGCAGTTAAGTGCGCCGTTTCATCACGTCACGATCTTTTTCCACAGATGCACCCAACGTAAACAATTCACGCCCCTGCTGTGCCATTGGTCACATCATTTTATCAACATGTACATTAACTGCAATTCATAATATTTACAATGCAATTTTGAAAAATGAACAAAATTTCGTTCAAGAGAACATAACAAATTTTTAAGAAATGGATCTCAAAATACCATTGTAGGGCATATGAAATGCGAGGTGTCATGTGCTGCGGTGTCGGGATATACTACGCCTTCTTTTACAAGGTTTGGCTTAATGCCCCAAGGTACCCCGTGCGGAGGGCCCGCTGAAAAGAGCTACAGATGTTTGGACGGCTATTGTAGGGTAGGGATAAATTTATTAAATTATAAAAACGTTTGTTTACTATTGCCTACCCACCAAAAAAATGGGTTTTTTCAAAAAATAATTAAACAACTCACATGTGCAGCCCTGGTCAACCCACTTGAAAAAAATTTTAAATCGACATCCACAAAGTCTTACAATTTTTTCCTAAGCTTCAAGCAAAGACAAACAATGTTTATACCTGCCTTTCGCACAGTTGTATTATTACATATTTAATTATAGAATTTTATTCTGGTTGTAAAAAACATTTTTGATTAAATTAATCTATACTGTATAACCTTACTGTTTTGTCACAACAACTTGCGTTAAAACTTATCAATCTGCTTAATTTTGTAAAATTAAAAGTCATAATTGAGATGAAATTGTCTTTTGTCTTACACTTAGTGGAGACAGCAAAATTACAAGGAATAACCTTAATATAGCTACAAATATTATATCGTATGACCTGCTTTGGGACGGTTTACGTTATTTTGTAAACCGCAAGAATGAAACGGTTTAGACCAAAAAACGTTGTTCCAACCCATGCAGGTTATATACCTATAACTTGGGTAGCTATATAAAGTTAATCCCTTAAGTTACCAAGAAGATATACACTGTACTAGTTTTGCATGTACTTACTGGTTTTTTTTTTGTATTATATAAACCTTAGTTTTTTGGTTGTAACGGAGAGCTCAACGGTATATATGACATCTGCGGTGTTTGTAAAGGAGATAATTCTACGTGTAAAGTAAATGGAGTGTATACGGAGAGAACAGCACGAGGTACGTCTGAGATACCATAAAGGACTTAAGTATTTCAAATATTACGAAATCTTTTTCTTTCTCTGTTGTTTATAGTGCTAAGAACAGTGGTGAGGTTTACTAAGGTATAAGAAGTATTGAACAGGATAAATGAAAAATAAAATCAAGATAAACAAACAATTCTATGTCACAAAAACTAAACAATAACAATCTGTGAATAAGCATAGTAAACAAGGGTCCGCCGTCATAAAACTTTGAGAATTCTCAAAAAAAAATTCTCAACTCAACTCTTGAGAATTACTCAGCTGAGTATTTTAGAATAAAAGAGTTTAAGGTATTTTTATTTTTCTCATTTTTATGAGACTGAGAATTAAAATTCTCAGACTTGAGAGCAATTTCAGACTTAAGCATGTTTTATAACAGCGGACCAAGGAGACCTGGAAACTCGTGAGGTGGGATTAGGCGCATGCCTAAGAGGAATAAGTATTCTCTGACCGCCCACTCTTGCTGAGAGCCCTACGTATTTAGCAAGTAGACAGAACATTTCGTGATCAAAGAGGGTGTTGCAGTTCTTTTGTTATTTTCCCTAAATGTGTAGCAGATTAAAAGAAGAATTTTTACGTTGCAGAAACTCGTATTAATTTTTTTCAAATGCAACAATGTATAAAGCACAACGAGAAACAATATTTGGAAAGTGTGCATTGACTTCCAATTTGCCATTAAATGATGTGAAAATTAGTCGTACGGCAAAATATAGCAGATTTTCCGTTTTTTAAATAGTGAATCCCCATTGTTCTGAAAAAGTGCCTCCTTGAAACAAATTAATTTTGATGTATGCACAAAGAGGCAGGAATTTTCTTCAAAACTGCCATTTCCGATTTTTGTTTCAAAGAGGCACATTTTTGAAAAACGCAAAAATTGAATAAAATTTATTATCCAAACGAAATGTAAAATGTGTACTTTAAATAACTCCGTATATCCATCGTGTCCGAAATGGTCTACTGGAAATGCTGGTGGGCTTCCAACTAGTACTTTTACCAGAGAATGGGTTCGAATCCTGGTATGGATAATTTTTGCGTATTTTTTTTTTTCCATATGTAATGGTAGTGCAACGAAATTATATATTTTTTGAAAGAGAGGTGGGGGAGGTATCAAGAAGTTAATTGAGTAATAACTAATCTATATATTAGAAATGCAGGATTAAATTGTTTTCCTTGATATGCTGTGACTTAAAACTAATGCTTGATTTAGTTTTGTCTTGGAAAAAAAGTTACTGAATTGTTTAAATAATATATATATTTAAATACTGTAGTTATGGCAATCTTGGTCTCTTGGTTAGTAGCCAAGATTTGATGTGAAACAAATAAAATGTCTTGGATGTAGCACCAACAGTGTGATCATGGGACGCAGTTTTATTTCATGAAAAATATTTTCGCACGATGTCTACATATATATATGTATATCTTTCAAAATGTTGTTGTAGCCATTGTGCTTTTTGTTCTTCCAACCTCTTTCGTGCAAAACGACGAAAGTGTTTTGCTGTATCAAGCAGGAAATACCCGCCGTAAACATAGTCTTCTACGTAGCTGTATCTATATTTAGACATAACGAGGGTATATAAATGTCCTTCTCGATATATAGGGAATGATCGCGAGTTTCTGCAACACCCTCTTTAATAAAAAAAAAATTAAATGCTTAACATTTAGAATGCAACAAACAAGCCAAAACACAACCAAGTGATGAGTTACATCTGCTAGCAAAATTATTTTAACGCTTACAAAATTTACAAAATATTGGCCCTAAACTTGACGTCTTCACTTTCTCAAATTAGTTGTTATCTTATTAACTGTGTTATAATGAATTATTTTAATTGTTTTCAGGTACAAGGAAGACAATTACAGAGATACCCGCTGGAGCTATTAACATACGTTTTTGGTTTGACTGGCTAGGAGTTATGAGGGAAAACTATGTAGGTAATGGATTTACATTTGTCGTAACCTGGCAAACTTAAATAAGCAAGCACTGGAAGCAGAATCTTAAAATACACCAGAACATTCCCAGAACTGATACCTACATAATAAAACTTTTTTTGCAGACTATCATGGTCTTTATTCTAACATTATCATCTAAGATTATGCTTTATTATTTCGATTTACTCTCATAGTTCCAGTTTTTTTTAATGAATATTAAATTCTACTAAATAAGTTAAGTTACATGATACACGATCGGCAATCTTATATTTATTATATCCTATTGTTTACAACAGACATGTACTAAATTCTCAGAATTCTAATCTGAGGACATGTATTTTCAAGTACAATGAAGCGCATTGAATTGGTAAAATGAGCTATCTTTAGACACGCCTGCCTATTTCTTTAGAAAGGAAAAATCGGTCAAATGAATCAATCGAATACCTGTAGAACAGGTATTCGATAAATATAATAGCCAATCAAATTGGCGATCTACATAAACACCGAGAAAGCACGTGTTCAGTGCACTTCATTGTATGCTAACTCCAATAAAAATGATAAAATCATAATTATGTACAAAATCGTTGCAATGCGTGTTTTACAGAAGCGGAGACTCTATATATAGCTCTTTCATATTTAAAAATCTTCATTTCAGTGTAACTCATGTTGCTTGTCGCGGAAAGTAGGGTGTCCTTAAACATTACGACGGCTATTTCTTTCTCGTTTCTAAAGAAATGGGCGTGTCATTATGTTATAATTGACGCTCAAAACATGACTCAGAACGTTTCATCCAAATGAAAAATTTTACCACTTCAATGTGCTTCATTGTAATTTGATACTAGTACTTACCTTGCAAAGTAAATCATCATTATATAGTACAATGAATTCATCTGCATTTGTCTCAGAAATGTACAACAAAGATGGACTGGTAATTCTGTCCAGCTTTAAACAATGGATATGGGATACGACAAAGAACCCCACAAATTTCGCGGGTACATATTGGAATTATACTTGGTGGCGTCAAGACCTGTACGCTAAAGGGCCCCTCACAGAACCTGTCATCATTAAGGTACATGTACACTAGTTTTCTTCAGTCCAAAGAGGATGGACACAAATTTAACTATAACTATTATTTACTGATGGAAACAAAGTAAACCAACTGTTATTCACAACACAAATATATATACGCGACTATTAGTTTTCATGACTGTGGTAACATTCTACATAAATAGATATAATTCATGGTAATTAAAGTAATTAATGTTTGATATGCTCTCAGATGTTTTGAATGTTGTTTACACCTGTTACAGTGCATATTGAAATACGACATTCACTCATATTTTCAGCACTACAGACATGGTGACAAGAATAATACTGGCATTAACTATACGTATACTGTACCAAAATCTGGTAAATGGAAAAATAAAATATAAAACTTAAAGACAGTAGAGTGAACATTTTTGTAAAGAAGTCATTGCTTTTTTTTCATACATACATACCGGGTTTACATTTATAATTAATTTTCTTTAGTTCGATATATATATATTATCATTATCATGTTGAAAAGTCTACTATTATACTTACAATGATATTAATATAATAAAAGTCGGTTACTCCTATGTATATATTTTACTTTTTTTTCCATTTGAAGCTAAGACTTGTCAAGGACAGTGCGCTAATGGTGGAACATTTAACACAAAGATCTGCTCATGTGACTGTCCTAGTGGATTTTATGGTGAGGCTATAGGTTATGTTTATGTTTTCTTTTTATGTGATGGTAAAAATTCATCTTTGGTTATTGTTGACAACATTCCTTGGCTCAAGAAAATTAAATTCTAGCAGTATCGTATCGCCATTAGATTAGAATCATCTTACACTACATGTATATATGGTGAAAAATTCGGCATAATTTTCAAAAAAATGCAATAGATACATAATAGCCAGTTCAGGTAGATAAAATACAATTTATAAACACGGAAAAATCAGAAATTGGATATAAGATTTTTTTACAACTTTTTGCCAAAGAGGCCTTTTGAGACTTAATATTAATTTGCACCTCTGGCTTTAATGATACAACTGAAAATACCGGACTCAAACACAGAACACATTAAAATGATAAAAGAGGGTAAATGTTATCATATTAAATTTAAGGAATATATTTCAAATATTTCGTATATGAAAATGAATTTCGCTGAGTATCGCAACTGATTTCTAAAACAGGACCGGAGTGCACCAGTCGTTGTAACATATACTGCTTCAATGGTGCAACAGTTGATCAGTCTAACTGCGCATGTCAGTGCAAGGAGCACCAGACCGGAAGTCAGTGTAAATGTGAGACAGGATACGGCGGCGAAGACTGTAAAACGAAAATTTAGGATACACTTTTTGATAAAGATACATGTATCATTGAAAATAAAAGGTATTTTCTACTGCTCTTTTGTTTCTTTTTTATGTTAATTATGATTTTCCTTGACAGGTAGATATTCACCAGCCAATTAACTTTATTCTGTACCATATTTTGCTGAAACCACTTGAAAAAAGTCACATAAAGAAATGAGCAAATGAAAAAGTTGTAAAGCTAGGAAGGGACTAAATTTTTCTTGCTGTCCAGTGAAACCCTCCTTGAACCCTATACATTGACTTTAGACAAGGATTTTTAAAGACATGTAACATCGACAAATCTGTTGGTAGCCTGTCTTAAAAATTGATTGTGAGCATGCTTTTGAATATCGAATAAGTTGGAGATAGGAATATTGTATGCGGGATGGCAGGAAAATATTAAATATGAGAAAAAAAAATTGGTGGAAAAGCTGATGGCATCTCGATAATATATGTATTCAAAAAATGCTGTTCAATAAATAATACAACATAGAAATTATATGACATTAAACTTGACTTTGAAAGTTTCTCTCTTGATTTGTCTCTAATGCCAAATTGTACAATGACGAGTACGAGGGCTGTTCAATAAATAATGTCGTGAGCTCTATGACATACAACAAACAAATCATATGACATTTAACTTGATTTTCTCTCATGATGGAATCTTTAATGAGGTGATAACAGTTTATATGACCACCTTTCATCACACAGTTCCATTGTTAGAAGCTGGAAAACAAAGGCTATTCTAGACACTGCATTTAATTAATAGTCAAGAATCAGTAAACAAGAGTTAAATTAAACCTCCATTTAAGTTGCTGTTAAACTTGTTAAGAATCCGGAAGATAATATATATGAATAAATTAAATTTACAGCAACCAATGTCTGTTTTATACACATTTGAGCAGGTGGATTTCAATGAACAAAAATTGTAAAATGAGCGTCAAAAATGGGTACTGTCCTTGGCGACAAAGACATATAACAACCAATGTATAATTCCGAAAATTCAACAAATTATCACTGGGTATTTTTTATTGACTTTAATCACATAGCAATTTGACATCATTTTGGGGGTTGTTCTCCATTAAACATGAAGTTGTTGAACTTGAGAACATGTTCAAGGAGCTTAGCAAGGGACTCCGTAGAAGGAACTTGTATGGATCTACTATCCCAGACTTCTCTACAGGCTTCGATACCCTCATCGTGCGGAATATTGGTGTACAAAGATGTGACGTCCATAGTCACGAGGAGGGTATGATCTGGGAGGCCAGTAGAGGGCGTCTTGTTAATGTAGTCCGTAGTGTCCTTAAGATAGGATGGCAAACTTTCTACGTGTGGACGGAGATGTAAATCAATGAATTCAGAAATTTTCTCCGTGGGGTGTCCAATTGCGCTGACTATGGGGCGACCTGGCATGCCTTCTTTGTGTATTTTAGGAAGCAGATAGAATTGTCCTGGTCTACAGGCAACAGGATTTAAGGTCTCAAAGACGTTGATACCAATCTCATTTTTCTCAAACATGTCGTCCAGAGTTTTGGTAATGGCGGTTGAGAATTCTTTAGTAGGGTCAGAGTCCAGTTTCTTATAGAAACGTTCGTCTGAGAGTTGTCTTTGGGACTCCGCCATGTAAGTCTCTTTATCCATTACTACAACTGTAGAGCCTTTGTCTGCTTTCTTAATTACAATGTCATCCCGATTTTTTAATGATTGTAAGGCACATCTCTCCTCCTTACTCAAATTGTCGGGAGTTTTGTCTGGCATTGAAAGGAGCTTCTCTATGTCTGACTCAACGGCATCAATATACGACTCAAGAGCGCCGCACTTGCCCGGTGTAAAATTTTGTATTTACTGCCACCCGGTAAATTCAAAATTTACAACATGACAGTAGGTTCCCAGGCACTCTTTGGCTTATAGAGTTTGTGTTCCTCTAGGTCCTGTAAATCTGGCTTGGAAGAGTCGTATGAATTTGCTTCGGAGTCTTTTCTAGAGAAGTGCTCCTTCAAACGAAGTCTCCGAAAGAATGCTCGGGTGTCCTCTCTGGACAACCCATTACCTAACGGGGGCTTTAAAACTTGCTCTGACAGGAGATGTCTTCTTTGTAAGCACAGCACTGGCACAGACAGTTTTAACAGCCCTGTAACAGGCCGCAGCTACAAAATACTAGGGAATTTGTCCTGTCATACTGACAGCTGCATTTATCTCATCAATTGCAAAGTTTGCTCCAAACAGTATGTTGGTGAAACAGGAGATCTCCGTAGGAGAGTCAATAACCACCGTTCGACCATTAGGACCAAAAAACTCAATGAACCCGTTGGGGAACATTTCAACCTTGAGGGTCACAAATGGGAGGACATGACAGTAGTGGTGATTGACCATAACCCAAGATGGACAGATGCTCAGAGGAAAAGCAAAGAAAAGTTCTGGATGCACAGATTGAAGTCATTCCGCCCAAATGGTATTAACAAATTGAATGACTTCACCAGAATGAACGTAAATTAGACCCAATTCCTGATCATACTAAACAAAATTATTCTCTCAATTTAGTGTAAACTCTACAGTTAATTTGTGCCACCAACTCTCGAACTCGAACAACCACATAACTAAGTATTGCTTACGCCTTTGTTAATTATTTTTTCCCGATAATAAGTCCTTAAATATTTCAAAATTTATAATTGATCACAATTCATATGTTTAAATATCCCTACTTTATGATTCTTCTTTCATTATTCTTTATTAAGTAAAGTTACGCCATTTTGAGAGAATGAAATAACGTACGATTTACTGATTGTCGTAATTAATTAGCATAATTAATTCGTTTAATTATGTAAATCGCACTTCACCCGAGTATACCCGATAGACCGGACGCATTTCATAGCGGTCCGAATTTCTTTCGTTATTAGTGTTCTTTAAAATTTCCAACTCAACATGTAATTAAGTATGTAAATATCTAGTGTTTAGTAGTTTAGTAGTAGTGCTAGTTGTTTTTGTTTCTCTTTTTCCTTTGTTCTTATGACTTTTTAACTTTTTTCTTTGTCCTGAGGAAGGGACAGGGCGTCCCGAAAATTTGACAATTTTTATTGTTCGTGTCGTTGGTCATTTTTAGTGCTATATATATATATATATATATATATATATATATATATATATATATATATATATATATATATATATATATATATATATATAAAGCACTAAAAATGACCAACGACACGAACAATAAAAATTGTCAAATTTTATATATATATGTATTCTAAGAATGTATTTTCTACGCTTTTTTACTCTTAAACGATAAATAATTCTTCTATCGCTGATTTCATTTCTGAAATTTGCATAGCAAATCCGACATTAGAAAAAAAGTAATTTCATCTCCGAAAATTTTTCTTTCATTTCCGACATTTATTTAATTTCATTACCGGAATTTTTGCAAGGTGTCTTACCGACAACCTTAATGTTACCAAGTAGGTGGAAATGGAATTTTAAAGAATTTACTTCATAGAACATTTTCAAATATTAATAAATACATCAAAATCCTGCATGTATATGAATCTGTGCATGTAGCTTTAAGTCTAGTTAAAAGAGTTTAATGTGAGCATGCAATTTTTTCATCACATTTAATGTTCACTAAATTAAATAAATGTTGATGACTGCATGCACCGATCTTATATCCAAGACATTTAAAATATTAATACTGTGTAGAATTTATTCTTTAAAACTTTTTCATTAGTGAATTTTTCAATCCTGCTTTCATTACCGAAAAACTGAACACTACATAAAAAGTGTCGGAAATGAAAACTGTAAAATGTCGGAAATAAAAACTAAAAAAAAAAAATGTCGGACATAAAAAGTTGAAAATCTTAAAAAATTCCGGAAATGAAATACAGCCTCTTCTATTTTCTTTATTTGTTATGTAATACCGTACAAATTTCGTATATACTGTTCTTGTTTTAATTTTCAAATAAAAATCAGTGAATAACTAAATTGTAAAAAGCTTGCGCTATTATTATAAGACATAAATGTCACTTCTTATTTCATATCATGCTAATGGGCAAGCATTGGTACATGTATCAATCGCTAGATAGAAATTGGATTTCTAATAAAATGTATTTATTTCTGTAATTTTATGGGGTCCAGTCTCCATTTTTCACAAGAATGTTTCTAACAAAGCAGAAAACATCATTTTATTTGAAAGGGTCAATATTTTTGTTGTATCTTAAGAAAAAGGGAGCTTAGAGAGTTGATTCTGCAAGTGGTAACCCATCTTATATTTCCCTTACTAACGAGGAAACTCTTCTTAGAGAGATGTCAGATTTAATATTCTTCAAAATCAAAATTTTAATGACTATTGTTACAACCAACTTTTTTTCAATCAAAGAGTGCGTTAAATTTGCGACCCAGTCAATTTAAATTACAAAAATCTAAGTCCAGAATTTTGGTTTTAAACACTTTTTTTCAAAGCTAGTGCGTTAAGTGTCTCCGTTGTAGAAAAAATGTTGATGTACACACTTACCGCACGTGAAAAAAAATTCAATGTGCTTTGTTACAACGCACTTTGAAGAATTACGCACTTTCAAAAAAATTTTCAAAGTGCGTTGATTTTGAATCAATTTTAACGCACTTTGAAAATTTTTTTCAAAGTGCGTGATTTTTTCAAAGTGCGTTGCCACACTGCGTTGTTTTGTCCCATAATTTTTTCAAAGTGCTTTGCCACAATCCATACCTATCCTTACAACCAGAGATATATACAAGTTACAGTAGAGTACTCTGACCTCAAAAAAAAAAGGATAGCCGACAATTTAAGACCGAGATATTATAATGTAATTTTTTCCCGACCAGTTTTACTATGCGCGTTTCATATAGAGGTGTATACTTTTTAAAACTCAGATGAGGGGTGCCTGTGATCTATAGTAATGTGCTGTTACTGTAATCCACCGGGCATGGTCCATAACCTCTACTCAACTCTATACGAAACGCGCATAGTAAAACTAGTCGGGAAAAAATTACATTATAATATCTCGGTCTGGTCGGCTATCCTTTTTTTTTAGAAAAATTCTAAACAAAGCAAAAAAATCAGATAACAACATTTTATTGTAACATAGTTTAAAATTCTAAAAAACGGTTGATGCAGAGTTCATAATCAAGGTGCTATGGCTCAATACTTCATCTTCTGTATTTACGGCTCTGTGGTGCTTTGTGAGCTTGGCTCTCCATGTTGTTCAGTCTGAAATCAAATTATAAAATGTAAATATCTTTTTTATATTTCTTTTTAAGGCACTTGCAACTAAAACAAAAATAAATTGGGGTAAAATAATTATTTATGGTACCTGATGCTGAACATGTCGGTGTGGAAATTCAGCCACTTGCCCAAGCTATACTGTTCCCGGGAAAGGGCGCTTAATTTCAAAGCTGCAATGAAATTGTCAAGCGATAATAATAAAACGCCAAGTAAAGTAAAATTTCAATCCCATTGTTATATGAACTAATGATAAGTGTTTGATTTTTACGTATATATGAGTTTCTTTGTGCAGGAGCCATACTCACCTAAGAGTTTCTCGGCTTCCTCGGCGTCGTTCATATAAGCTGTTAAAATCAGCCTCATCTGTATGTTTTCTGAAAATGTAATGAAAGAAAAGTTAAACACTTATACCATATTTAATTAATTTTTTGTTGTATAAAATGTGAAATGCTACTGTAAATTACAAATGCACGAAATGTACAAAGAATATTTAAAAAAATTAACCTTCTGCAAGATCTGCCATTTTTCTTTTGAGGCCTTGCATTGAAGTGTAGAACTGACGAACAAACTGAGCACAACGAACAAACGAAACAACAAAGAGCAAAAAGGCCAGAAAGAAGAGCAGATCTGTTGCCGAGAAGTAAGACAGAGCAGCAGCAGAAGTGGTTGTGGTAAAGCTGTAAACACTCTCACCGAGCGACAGCAGCTCACGCTAAGAGAAAGTTAAGAAAGAGAGAGTTAGAAAGTTTACAGACTGAATGCTAGAACACAAACATAATAAAACAAATAACACTGAATACATATTCCAGTTAAAAACTTACCCCTAATGTGGCACCCATCTCCTGACTAACCTGCCCTATATCACGACCAAACCTGTAAACAAAACAAAAGGCGTTGCCAAGGACGCTCTTTTGTGAAACAACAAATAATTTGACGTTATTTATCAAAATATTTTATCATGTTTTATTTTCAATTACTTACTTATACATGTCTAGATGCAAGGCACGGCCTGTTGATGACAGAAATGTACCAAGAATGGCGGACGATCTGATGATCTTGGAGGTTTTCATTTTGCGTCTCTCTTCCTCTAATTCGTTAATTGCAACTGATGCTGAATCCTAGAGCTCTCGTGCTTATATACTTTCCAGGAAAATATGCGTGCAGACGATTGGCTCATTTTTGCTCGTGTTGATTGGTTCTCAAAAACTGAGTTATCCAATGAGTGAAAAGCGGCAAAACGTTGCACTCACGTCAAAAAACAAGATGGTGTTCGATTTTGTGCTTCATGGTCTACAGTGTTTTGCAAATAATGTTTACTTCTTACAAATTCATCATAAATGATTGCATTAACTGGAATCGTTAATTAATCGTTTCTTTGAAAATACCCATTGATGAAGCAAATATCATGCTTATGTTTTAAAATTTCATAAAACAACTGTCCAAGAGGCCCAAAGAAACCTTTTTGCCATATTTGGGAATGTTTCCTCTATAAGTCTCACAAATTAGCATTCATTTTCTGGCATATATTTATCAAATACAACTTAAAAAACAATATTTTACAAAAAATTAACGTTTTATTCAAAATTATTGTCATAAATAGCATATTGCTCTCCCATGGAGGAACACGGGAGAGCTTGAATTTGATGTCGGAACGACAATTAGTTAGTTACCTTTTTATACACAAATATTCTTAATCCTAACATATCCTTTCATCGTGCAGAGTAAAAAAAAATCCATATGCATAAACACGGTATTGGGTTAATGTAAATATCCTTGTTCAGCGTGAAGTAACTTTTTGTTTACAAATAGGCGTTACTATGACGTCATGACGACGCCTCTTTGGCGGGCCTTATGCAGTATCATTTGAATATTTTCAAGAAGAACGTGCTTTATTTGAAGTATCTCATGGTTTTCTAATAAAAATCAGATATTACTTGGTAAGAAGACGTATTCTTCACCATTGAAAAGGCCTATTTTATGAAACTTTCGATGCAAAAGCCCCTTCTCTAAATATCAATATAAAAATAAGATTTATTCAAATGTGTGTGGCAGTTAGCAATAAGCAGCTGACAGTTGGCAGTCAGCAGTTGGCAGTAAGCAGTTGGCTGTCGTATATGGCATTCCATACTTCTCTGATTTGCATTGGAAATGCACATTTTTTCTCTTTTATTTCTTTGAATTTTGTCAATTTTTTTTTCTTCTTCTGTTTGGCAAGTTAAACTTTTTTAAACTTCAAAGAAACTTGAATATTTAAATATCAAATGAAAATTGTTGCACGAAAAGATTTTAATTTCAATTCAGTTTCATTTTGAAACATGTGTTTTAAGGGGGGACCTATGTCCGAAAAGTCTTTGTGTGAAATTTTCAAAACTTTGACATTTCTTTCATGACCACTTGCTCTTAATTTTTAGGTAATAAAAACAATACCTTTATATGCTTATTTTTACACAGGAGCACGTGCAAAAACAGTGTGAAATGCTAGAAACAGATTATTTTCAGACATTGTTGTACTACCCCAAATATGCGTTAAAAAGAATCAAAAATGTCAAATCACATTCAAAATCAACAGGTATTTAAATCATTTGACTTGTATCTTTAAAATGAATGCAAATTCGCTGTAATTCATCTCGCATGAAAAATTATTATGGAGCTCAAAGTAAGTATTACCCCATTTTTCTTGTTGTATTTTTTACAATTCCGACATGCATAAAAGGTAATATCTTAAAAAGTCTTTGTGTGGAAATGTTGTAGTTCATATTTTTTGAAAGAAATGAATTATCTCTTTATTTTAATCAAGAAAAAAGTATACCTTTATGATAAAATAAACGAGAAATATGACGTTTTCCTTTATTTTCGTACTCTTGTGTCATAAATATTGACCTTTCTGCACTAAGACAAAGGTAAATAAGCACTGACAAACATCTGAATATAAAACCATTTTGCGGAAAACAAGTATTTTGTTTTGATTAGCAACAATTTACGCTTATTTAATCTTTTCTTTTTGATTCTATACAATCATTCTGCCCCCCCCTTCCCCGTCAAAAACCAAACACCTATAATATTTAACCTAGGAATTACTTTATACAATTTAATTTAAATGTACTAATCAAAAAGCAAATATAATTTATGTACAAGTGCATTTCTTAATTTTTTTTCTTAGTTTATCGAGAAAATATATACAATTAATGGTAAACAAAAAACTAAACATATTTCCCTGATTTAAGCTGCTATCTTTGCTGAATTTTATCTTATCTTTTTGCATGTTTATATCAGCATAATATCGAGGTATTTTTTCATAACTGAAATTGCTATGAATTATCAACCAAAAGAAGAGATTTCTAATATTAACAAACTCCATTTATCAAATAAAACTGCTATTAATGATGTATAAATTTTCTTTTTGTAAATTGTGTACGTCATTGATTATTCACAATGTTAAGCCTATATCACAGTTGCAGAATTCTACAGGTAAAAACAAACGTCGCTATTGTGACGTCACATAACGCTGCTTTGACGTAGAACGACATAGGTCCCCCCTTAAATGAAATAATTTTTTTAATGTATTTTTTAAATAAAGAACGTTCTTTAAATCTAATTTTAAATACAACTGTTCTAAATAGCATGATGATATCTTTTAAGTAAAGAACGTTCTTCAAATAGATCTAATTTTGAATACAACTGTACTAAATAGCACGATGAATCGAGTTTGTATGCAAGTATAAGTGGGAGCGTAGCGGGAACGATAACTCTGGATAGAGATTGGTTTGTATGGTGTAAATAACATCGGGATCGGAATTTGCGCAATATTGAAAACAATGGCGGGAAGTATGGACGACTTCGATGAAGAAGGAGACGATTTGTTGGCTTCGTTCGTCGAAAACAAAGATGGTTTGTGTATTATTTGTGTAT